>NC_081155.1:11476149-11776149 GCF_012432095.1 Onychostoma macrolepis
TTGTTATAGTTATTTCATTCAGAAAAATGTGAAATGTTGGCTTGCCAAAATATATATTTATTATTATTTCAGTTAATGCTTGTTTTATTTTGATTAATGAAAATGTTTTAGTTTTTAGTTTTAGCTATAGATAATAACCCTGACCCTATCCGGATTTTAAAACAAAAATCTGCATAAATAACAAATACTATTATAATGGATACGTTAAACTGTTAAATTATATATAACATTGCATACTATTATTAAAAATAATTTTGCCCAATTATAAGAGAGATAGTCTCCTCACCTGAGATTTGGGCAGCAGGAGGGGTTTGTTGGCTTCATTGCCAAAGAACGGAGAGTGATAGAGCTGCAGAAAGACGAAGCTGCCGACAGAGAGAGGAGCAAAGGTCAGACTGAACCTCCACTCCAACACAAGTGCACACTACATTTAATACCTTTAAAGTCCCGCACAGCTTTCATCTGCCTACACGCAACTTACCTCATCACATGGGAAAATATCAAAGCTAAAGGTGAAGTTTGGAGAGGATAAGCACTCGATCGGGAGAAGTGTCCCGAAACTCTCTCCAGACCTCATGAGACCCATTAAATCTGGCCCAGCACAACTGTGCAAATGAGGATACAACTCCAGACTTAATATAAATCTTGCCTTGACAATATCAATGGAAAACATGCTGCACGTATATGTACACACACACAGTATACACATATACAGTATCTCACAGAAGTGAGTACACCCCTCACATTTTTGTAAATATTTTATTATATCTTTTCATGTGACAACACTGAAGAAATGACACTTTGCTACAATGTAAAGTAGTGAGTATACAGCTTGTATAACAGTTAGTGGTGCAACGGATCACAAAACTCACTGTTCGGATCATACTACGGATTTTGAGTCACGGATTGGATCATTTTTTGGATCAGCAAAAAAAAAAAAAATTAAAATGCTTTTCATTTATCACTAAAGTGAGCTTTTAAGTACTTCTATACCCCAGCAGAAACTACTAGCTTAACTATTAAAGTCAGTAATATAAAAGAACAATCATAGATGAATAGCATACAACATAAAATAATAGGCTACATAGATATAGTAACAGTAGTATTCAGGTGCAGAAATGTAATTAAGTGTAAAACAACATAATTCTTACTGCATAAATTAAATACAGATTAATCTTTGTTAAAGCTGTGGTGTTGTTTGATTAGCAGACAAGACAGAAGTAGGTATTTCTAGGCTGCTGTCTCTTTAAGACTAAATGCACAGACCTAACACTGACACACATTCGGTTTCTTTCTCAGCTGTGGACATAACCTACTGTGTTTACCAGAATACTTTCCAAACGACATGACGACATCACAGAGCTGGTGTATGTTAGAGACCTTGCGCTCCTCCACCTTCCGTTTGAGGATGCCCCACAAATGCTCAATAGGGTTTAGGTCTGGAGACATGCTTGGCCAGTCCATCACCTTTACCCTCAGCTTCTTTAGCAAGACAGTGGTCGTCTTGGAGGTGTGTTTGGGGTCGTTATCATGTTGGAATACTGCCCTGCGGCCCAGTCTCCGAAGGGAGGGGATCATGCTCTGCTTCAGTTTGTCACAGTACATGTTGGCATTCATGATTCCCTCAATGAACTATAGCTCCCCAGTGCCGGCAGCACTCATGCAGCTCCAGACCATGACACTCCCATCACCATGCTTGACTGTAGGCAAGACACACTTGTCTTTGTACTCCTCACCTGGTTGCCGCCACACACGCTTGACACCATCTGAACCAAATAAGTTTATCTTGGTCTCATCAGACCACAGCACATGGTTGCAAACTGTTTGCGGGCTTTCTTGTGCATCATCTTTAGAAGAGGCTTCCTTCTGGGACGACAGCCATACAGACCAATTTGATGCAGTGTGCGGCGTATGGTCTGAGCACTGACAGGCTGACCCCCCACCCCTTCAACCTCTGCAGCAATGCTGGCAGCACTCATACGTCTATTTCCCAAACACAACCTCTGGATGTGACGCTGAGCATGTGCACTCAACTTCTTTGGTCGACCATGGCGAGGCCTGTTCTGAGTGGAACCTGTCCTGTTAAACCACTGTACGGTCTTGGCCACCGTGCTGCAGCTCAGTTTCAGGGTCTTGGCAATCTTCGTATAGCCTACGCCATCTTTATGTAGAGCAACAATTCTTTTTTCAGATCCTCAGAGAGCTCTTTGCCATGAGGTGCCATGTTGAACTTCCAGTGACCAGTATGAGAGAGATAACACCAAATTTAACACACCTGCTCCCCATTCACACCTGAGATCTTGTAACACTAACGAGTCACATGACACCAGGGAGAGAAAATGGCTAATTGGGCCCAATTTGGACATTTTCACTTAGGGGTGTACTCACTTTTGTGGCCAGCGAATTAGACATTAATGGCTGTGTTTTGATATACAGTGGGGCAAAAAATTATTATTAGTCAGAAATATTTACAAAAAAATATTTAGTCAGCCACCAATTGTGCAAGTTCTCCCACTTAAAAAGATGAGAGAGGCCTGTAATTTTCATCATAGGTATACCTCAACTATGAGAGACAGAATGAGAAAAAAAATCCAGAAAATCACATTGTAGGATTTTTAAAGAATTTATTTGCAAATTATGGTGGAAAATAAGTATTTGGTCAATAACAAAATTTCATCTCAATACTTTGTTATATACTCTTTGTTGGCAATGACAGAGGTCAAACGTTTTCTGTAAGTCTTCACAAGGTTTTCACACACTGTTGCTGGTATTTTGGCCCATTCCTCCATGCAGATCTCCTCTAGAGCAGTAATGTTTTGGGGCTGTCGCTGGGCAACACGGACTCCAAAGATTTTCGATGGGGTTGAGATCTGGAGACTGGCTAGGCCACTCCAGGACCTTGAAATGCTTCTTACGGCCACTCCTTCGTTGCCCAGGCGGTGTGTTTGGGATCATTGTCATGCTGAAAGACCCAGCCACGTTTCATCTTCAATGCCCTTGCTGATGGAAGGAGGTTTTCACTCAAAATCTCACGATACATGGCCCCATTCATTCTTTCACACGGATCAGTCATCCTGGTCCCTTTGCAGAAAAACAGCCCCAAAGCATGATGTTTCCACCCCCATGCTTCACAGTAGGTATGGTGTTCTTTGGATGCAACTCAGCATTCTTTCTCCTCCAAACACGACAAGTTGAGTTTTTACCAAAAAGTTCTATTTTGGTTTCATCTGACCATATGACATTCTCCCAATCCTCTTCTGGATCATCCAAATGCTCTCTAGCAAACTTCAGACGGGCCGGACATCTACTGGCTTAAGCAGGGGGACACGTCTGGCACTGCAGGATTTGAGTCCCTGGCGGCGCAGTGTGTTACTGATGGTAGCCTTTGTTACTTTGGTCCCAGCTCTCTGCAGGTCATTCACTAGGTCCCCCCATGTGGTTCTGGGATTTTTGCTCACAGTTCTTGTGATCATTTTGACCCCACGGGGTGAGATCTTGCGTGGAGCCCCAGATCGAGGGAGATTATCAGTGGTCTTGTATGTCTTCCATTTTCTAATAATTGTTCCCACAGTTGATTTCTTCACACCAAGCTGCTTACCTATTGCAGATTCAGTCTTCCCAGCCTGGTGCAGGTCTACAATTTTGTTTCTGGTGTCCTTTGACAGCTCTTTGGTCTTGGCCATGGTGGAGTTTGGAGTTGGACTGTTTGAGGTTGTGGACGGGTGTCTTTTATACTGATAACGAGTTCAAACAGATGCCATTAATACAGGTAACAAGTGGAGGACAGAGGAGCCTCTTAAAGAAGAAGTTACAGGTCTGTGAGAGCCAGAAATCTTGCTTGTTTGTAGGTGACCAAATACTTATTTTACAGAGGAATTTACCAATTAATTCTTTAAAAATCCTACAATGTGATTTTCTGGATTTTTTTTTCTCATTTTGTCTCTCATAGTTGAGGTATACCTATGATGAAAATTACAGGCCTCTCTCATCTTTTTAAGTGGGAGAACTTGCACAATTGGTGGCTGACCAAATACTTTTTTGCCCCACTGTATATACACACACTCTCGGAAATAAAGGTACAAAAGCTGTCACTGGGGCGGTACCTTTTCAAGAGGTACATGTCTGTACCTAAAGGGTCCATTTTGGTACCTAAAAGGTACATATTAGTACTTGAAGTGTACATATTTTAACCTAATAGGTACAAAAGTGTACCTTTTAAAAAGGTACTGCCCCAGTGACAGCTTTTGTACCTTTATTTCTGAGAGAGTATATTATATACACACACACACACATATACATGCATACACACACATACTATTAGGGGTGTTCCCGACTATTTTCATATCGAATCGGGATTTTCGAATCATGCCGATTGTCGAATCAAATGTTTGGGGGCAGGGCAAAATACATTACCATGAGTCAAGTAGTCAGACATTCAACAGTCATAAATACTGACGTTAACAAACACAGACAATAGCCTAACGGACGCCTCGCAGATACAAACGGTGTAAATAATGTTTTATGTTTTGATTAAAAAATAGTTAACATTAAACGTCAGCGAAACCCCAAGAAACATTTTTACAACAGTGCTCTCATTATAACGTTATGTATAAGTTATTACTGTTCTGTATTTCTGTTTTGAGCTGCGTGTGCTGAAGATGACCAGTAGAATGAAGCATCTGATAGCAGGTTTTTAATCAATGGGATTGAACTCATTTATCTTATATAGAATACGCTTCGTTATTTATTCAACATAACGTTAATATCATGACTTATAGGCTATCTGCACAATATGCCCCGACTGCATGAACATAGGCTATCTGCACGGCTCTAAATGAATCACTGTAGTACTACAATGAAGCGCTTTACTGCAGCGTAACTCAACCAAATGCATTTTATACAAGATAAATAATATATACACGATATATATAAACCGGCTGAAATGTTTTGAAATCACTTGTACCCTACCTGATCGAAAAAATCCAGTCTTTCACTCTGCCTGTGTCAGTTTGAGTCTTGTTAAAGATTTAAATCCATGCCGCCAAAATGCTCCTCTGTCGGTCACGGATTATGGAAAGTGAAACTTGCATATAGGGGTGGTAGGATTTATTCACGCACGTTAAAATATTTATTTAAAGCTTCTTTCTTTTCAGATTCTTATTTACAGCGTTATCATAATAGGCTGTATAGTAACTTATTCTGAGAAAACCGGTAGTTCTGTGTGAAATCAAACATTTGAGCACCCCCATATTGCAAAAATGGCATGATCATAACACCCCGCGAATATTCGACTGTGAGATTGGGAGTCGAATCAGGCTCCTCCTATCGAAGCGTCGACTATTCGGGTCACCCCTACATACTATACACACAAAGTTATAAAATATATTGTTAGCCATATATATTTTCTTCAGTTTTTTTTTTGTCTTATTTTTGTTGTCTTACTTTTTTGTAAGTAAAACTAATTATTACTAGTCAGCTGTTAAAAAAAATAAAATAAAATTCTATATATTAATTATATAGATAAAGAGAGAGAATTGATATATAGAAAATGTTTACATAAAACATTAACAAAACATTTTATATAATTTAAAAGAAAATATAATATATAATATATTATTGATCTATACAATTAAAACGAATATTTAACTTTACTTGTCATAATTCCATTTTTTATTTTTTTTTGGTATTACGGTAGACAATTAAATTTTTTGCTTTCCATTTTACACACACACACACACACACACACACACACACACACACACATAGTGCTGCTTTAAAGTTTGTGAACCCTTTAGAATTTTCTATATTTCTGCATAAATATGACCCAAAACATCATCAGATGTCATCATCACAAGTCCTGAAAGTAGACAGAGTACCGAATCAAACAAGTGAGAGAAAAATATTTTTTGTCATTTATTTATTGAGAAAAATGATCCAGTGTAACATATCTGTGCGTTGCAAAAGTATGTGAATCGTTGCTTTGAGTATCTGGTGTGACCCCCTTTTGCTGCAGTAACTGAAGGTAAAGTTTCTTGTTATTGTGCAGGACTGATCAGCATTTACATGTAGGAGTTTTAGACCATTCCTTAGTGCAGAAGCACTTAAACTCTGTTATGTTGGTGGGTTTCCTCTTATGAACTGCTTGATTAGGTCCTTCCACAACATTTTAATTGGATTAACATCTGGACTTTGACTCAGCCGCTCTCAAACATTAACTTTGTTTTTCTTTAACCATTCTTTGGTAGAATAATTTGTGTGCTTGGGGTTGTTGTCTTGCTGCATGACCCACGTTCTCTTGAGACTCTGTTCTTAAACAGATGTCCTGATGTTTTCCTTTAGAATTTGCTGCTATAATTCAGAATTCATTGTTCCGTCAATGATGGCAGGCTGTCCTGGCCAAGACGCAGCAAAACAGGCCCAAGCCATGATACTACCACCACCATGTTTCACAGATGGGATTAGATTCTTAAGATGGAATGCAGTGTGTTCTTTTCTCTGAACATAATAGCTTCTCATTTAAACCAGTAAGTTCTGTAAGGATGAAAGAACCTCAGATACTTTGATCTCCTGAGAAACAGACAGTACAAACATGCACAGGCATCTTCGAGACACCCCACAGAGTGGAGGTGCAGGAAACTTCCAATTGTTTCTTCTTAAATCCCTCCATCCATCCTTCCTTCTACTCAGTCTGCTCAAAATGGTCAATAGTAGATTGTAATGTTCTACATTAATGCAAGTGATATTTATAGTCATGCTTGGTATCATTTAAATTTAAAAGATACACTAACAGCTGAAGCGATATCTTTGAGCGACATGAGCACCCGAATGAACGAGTACAATAATGGTAAAGAGTTGACTAGAATAATCAAATGTCATAATAATAATTAGAAAGGAACAAATAATCAATTGGCATTTCAATCTAAATTTAGAGGTCATAATAAAATGGAGTCAGATTTGAAGTTAACCTAAATTTAATAACTTTGCGCGCTGAAAAGACTGAACATGCAAGAAACCTTCATCCACGATTGGATACCATCCTTGGACCAAATTCGTGGACCTTACAAGTTCTATTTTGGTTTCATCCATCCATTAAACCTTCCTCCAATAGTCCTCTGGCTTGTCCACATGATCTTTAGCAAGCAATTTTCTTTTTGGAGAACAGTGGCTTTCTTCTAGCAACTCTGCCATGCACACCATGGTTGCTCAGTGTTCTCCTGATGGTGTCTAGTCAAGTCAAGTCACCTTTATTTATATAGCGCTTTTAACAATACAGATTGTGTCAAAGCACTTAACAGTATCAAATTGGAGGATAGAGTGTCAGTAATGTATAATGATAAGATTAAACACTCAATTTTCAGTTAAAAGCATTTCATTATTGTCTAGCTCAGTTTAGTTTAAATAGTATCTGTGCAATCAAATCGACGATAATCGCTAGAAATTAAGTGTCCCCAACTGAGCAAGCCAGAGGCGATAGCGGCAAGGAACCAAAACTCCCTCTGTGACAGAATGGAGAAAAAACCTTGGGAGAAATCAGGCTCAGTCGGGGGGCCAGTTCTCCTCTGACCAGACGAAACCCGCAGTTCAATTCCAACCGCAGCCATGTCAGATTGTGTAAAGGGCTTATCTGATTCCCGTGGTCTTGTCCCGATGGAGCATTTTAATTTATAATTTAATGTATTTGTGTTTTATTCATTATTTGAAGTTTTTCATTTATATGATTTATTCATTTGCTATAATTGTAATGTATAGTTTAATGCATTTATTGTTTCTCTATTATTTTTATAATATATATTTGTTAGTTTATTATAATTTAAATATGGTGGGCTCATGAACATTAGCCAATGTGAGAAAGGCCTTTAGTTGCTTAAGTTACCCTGGGAATTTTTGGTCGACCACTTCTCAGGAAGGTAACAGTGGTCTTGAATTTCCTCCATTTGTACACAATCTGTCTGACTGTGGATTTGGGGAGTCCAAACTCTTTAGAGATGGTTTTGTAACCTTTTCTAGCCTGATGAGCAACATCAGCTCTTTTTCCGAGGTCCTCAGTAATCTCCTTTGTTAGTGACATGATTCACTTCCACAATCATGATCAGACTTTGATAGATCCCTGTTCATTTGATAGTCATTGCACTGACTGAAAACACCTCTGCGCAGATGGACTCTAATTTCACCTTTAAATTAACTGCTAATCCAAGAGATTCACATATTTTTGCCACTCACAGATATGCAATATTGGATCATTTTCCTGAATAAATAAATGACAAAGGAAATATTTTTGTCTCATTTGTTTGATTGGGTTCTCTTTGTCTACTTTCAGGACTTATACGAAAATCTGATTATGTTTTGGGTCTTATTTATGCAGAAATATAGAAAATTCTAAAGGGTTCACAAACTTTCCAGAAGCTTTGTGTATATATGCATTAAACATAGCTACGGTAAAGGGGAACACTTAATAAATAAGTGTTGAATTTCTGTTAAATAACGAAACGCCTTTATGACAGTTTTACTGCGCTTTTTGACAGCTACTGTCCACATCCACCTTTAACGCATGGAAAACAGAAGCCAGGACATTCATAACTCTATGCTCCACTAAAGAAACTACTCCTTTTATGCCTCTATTCAAACAGCAAGTGTTTTTTGAGTGGCAGGGCCCTCAATCCTTATTAGGAAGTAATTGTAGTTTTATCAAAACAGACATGCTTCATACCGAACAGAAATCTAAAACACAATTGCAAAAAAGCATTGTGAACCGTTTCGAGAAAAAGACCGACAACAGCTCTTAGTGTCTGACTGAACCTCATTAAACGAGACACATACGGCCCGTGACGGAGGAGTAAACACTTTCGGGAAACTCACTAGGCTTTCCTGCGCTTCTGTCTATAAATAGCGAGTCTATCGATCCAGCGACTCCAGCAGCACTGAACCTCACAAAGACAGATGGCAGTAATTTACACGTAATTCCAATTCAAGGCAACAATTTGAAAGCGCTCAACTCAGAAAGAGCCTCACTTCACAAAACGAGTCGAGCGAGCGAAGGAGGCAGAATGATTTCACGTCAACAGGGGCGACAGATGTTGACAGCAATGAAAAAAATGAGGCGTTACAGCCATATCATTACTCTAGTCTCCATATAATGCTTTGCTTTTCCTAGAAAATGGAGCACTCGGTGCAGTGGGATCAAATGGATGCTGTTCAAAGACATTACAGGTGCGTTAACATAATCACAGCCACACTTTCCGCCATCCATTACACAACTGAGCAGACACGGATTATAGGGCTGAGCGATAAAACCATATCATACTGAGTCGATAAGTTGACAAGTTCTGGACATTTTTACTCGATATGGATTAATCTAAAAGCAGAAATAAATGCAGCAAAAGCCAGTCAGTTCTTGTCGTTAATAGGCTAACTATTATAAGGTTTTTACCGTTTCATTTGAGAAAAACTACTGTCAAACACACTGAAACTGAAAGTAAAACTGAAAGACGTTCATGACAACCCGTCAAAATAAGAGTCTAGTTTAACTTGAAGAAATTATGACAGAAATACATTACTATTGTATACTAAAATGTAATTTTCAAGTAATAATAATAATAATAATAATAATAATAATAATATCATCATCATATTATACCATACCGAATATCACACAATTTAGGTATTTTTTCATTAATTTATACAGTTATACATTGCTATTGTGCAGCCGCTTGGAAAAAAATAATGTCATTTCATAACATTTTAAAAGACTGATTAAATTTTAAAATTAAGTTTTATTAATTAATTAATTTAGACACCTTTTTATGATAAATTTGTACTGAAACATAAAACACAGGGGGGGGGGGCATAAAATGAAATACAGAATTTAGGGAAAAATGAAACTAAATTAAAAGGTGTTTACAAACTGTGAACAAATTATCCTTACATTCATTCTCAAGGTTTAACAAACATGTGGAAAGCATTTCCTTTCACATTATTGGTAAATTAAAATCATGATATTGTATGAAATGGAAAGAAAATATTGTGACAATATATTTGGCCATGTCGCCCAGCCTTAATGGATTGTTGATAGTTGTAGTTTTGATAAGAACTGATACACCATTGCACAGGAGGCTTTTCCCTTGCATTATTTTATACAAATTGTCCCATCGTGCACATCTTCTTGATGAAAAACATCTGCTAAAAGTGAGATGCAATCAAAACACGTTTCCATGATGCAATGGCAACCACTAAACACTTCATCTGTGCTAAACTGCGTTTCTAGGGACTTTACAACGTGTGAGTAATAAATAATGAATGCTGGTTAAGAACATGTTTACTGCTTTTACTACATTATTTTCCCAGAGTGCATTTCAGTAAATGGTTTTTGCTGGGACGGTTCTGAAATGTAAAAGTTCAACAAGAATTTTGACATATCTGCTATAAATGCTACTTCTAGATGATAAATGATAAAAACGTTAAATGTTCAAATGTATAAAAATTTAACAAATCAAACTAGTAATACTACACTGTAAAAACTGATAAGTTGACAACTTAATTTTAAGGCAATGGGTTTACTCAATTCTTTTAATTAAATAATAATTTTTTAAAAGTTAAGTGAACTTGACAATTTTGAGGATTTTTAAGCTCAAATTTAAGACTTTTTAATACCTTTTTTAAGACCTGCACAAATAAAATGAATACCATATGAGCGGGGTTTAAATCAATGTTAATTGATTAATTCTCTGACAGCAGGTGTCGCGTTTGGCAGAAATATAACGGTTTCCCGGTAAAGGCAGTACACAAAGCAGCACAGCACCGGACTTTGAACTTACAGCGCTCATTATTATTATTTAATATGGCACATTCAGCCATATCGCAATTCTGGTCTTTCCGTCTCCAAATTTAAGACCTCTTGAAATCATAATTAAGACTTTCTTGTTAGGGCTGCGCAAATCCACGTTCATTATCAATGTGGATTTGCGCAGCTTGTCAGTGAACAACGGCTCTGTGTAGTAAATGCTGCTCTATGTGAAATCACGCACGTGATGGAAATTACCGCTGATTACAGAACCGGCTTTGCTGATGAGATGCGCATTATATATCGCACGCGATATATTGTGCAGCCCTATTTCTTGTACAATTTAAGACTTTTTAAGGCCTTAAATTTGATACAACTAACTTTAAGACTTTTTAAGACCCCACGGAAACCCTTTAACTTATTTTTTTTAATTATTATTTAATTAACTTTAAGGCAACATGTTTCCTCAATTTTTTTAAGTTAAGTCAACTTAGCACTTTTTACAGTGTAGTTTATGTAATAAATAAAACACTAAAACAGTCGTTTGTAATGTTACAATGTGTTAGGCACCACATTATAATGGAACATTTGCTTACATTCTAAGATTACATTCAACAGTGAGATTAAATTATTAGAGTTTTCAAATTTAAGTGAGAGTTAGATGATGACAAAGGTAATCTAAATGTAAAAATAGAGGAAATCTAATAATGAAATACCCTAAATTGACTGATACTGATCAGTCTGATATTTTTGAAAGAAGTCTCTTCTGCTCACCAAGGCTGCATTTATTTGATTTAATAGTTAAATAGTTAATATAAACAGGAATATTGTGAAATATTATTGCAATTTAAAATAACTGTTTTCTATGTGAATATATTTTAAAATGTAATTAATTCCTGCGATGCAAAGCTTAATTTTTTCAGCATCGTTACTCCAGTCTTCAGTGTCACATGATCCTTCAGAAATCACTCTAATATTCTGATTTGCTGCTCAAGAAACATTTCTGATTATTATCAATGTTAAAAACAGTTTTGCTGCTTCATATTTTTGTGGAAACCCTGCTAAGTTTTATTGAGGGTTCTTTGATAAAGAAATGTTTAAAAGAACAGCATTTATTTGAAATACAAATATTTAGTAAATGCCTTTACGGTCACTTTTGATCAATTTAATGCATCCTTGCTCAATAAAATGAGTTTCTTTCGAAAGAAAACTATTGAGCAGTACTGTATTTATAACTGATAACTGATATGGTGTTGATATATCATGCATTTCTAACTTTTATAATACATTTAACATGCTTTTTCATCCTTTTTGAAGCTTGAAAACTTTAGTTTGCGTTCAGTGTAATTGCATGGAAAACAAACTTTCTAATGCGTATAAAGGAAGGCAGAATATGAGTTTGGACTTCAAGTTACCTGGGACTGAGTCCTGAGCTCTTCTCTGCGTTGGATGGACCTCCTCGGTTGTGGTACGAGTCTCGGTCCATCTTCCTCTCCCTGCGAGACGAGGGTGCGGACACTGAGATGGTGTGTCCGCGGGGTCTGTGTCCAGTGGGAGACAGGGGTCCCGGCTGAGCCGTGGGAAACTCCAGCCTCATCCTGGAGGTGGAGGACGAGGAGACGGAGACGCTAGCGCTCGAGCTGGAGGGGCCGGCTGATGTAATGCTCTCTCCCGGCCAGGTGCTTTCACCCGAGGCCTCTCTCTCGCCGGCCTGGACTGTCGGGATCCTGGAGCTGAGCAGGTCTCCACCAGCGGCGCTCTGGGCCGCAGCCTTGATGAAGGCCTCGGGGAGAGTCTGCAGCTCCGGGGATGAGCTTGATTTGCTCAGGGTGGTGGCCTGAGATAATGGCAGGTCACTCTCTTGAAGACCCGGCGTGGAGAGGGCTGGCGGGGGCTGATCGATGGGGATACCGCCCTCACTCACCTCCTCCAGAGTCGACTTCTCATCGTCCTGACTGGAGGTTGAGGAGGACTTGAGGAGAGAAGACACGAAAAAAAACATGAATCAGTCTGTGGTTTATCAATGCCAATAAAATAAATATACTGGCTGGTTAATTGGCCTGGCTGATGTATTAGTCTATCACTACCAGTATTGAGAAGTATATCAGGTAATAATAATAATAATAAATTATTACTATTATTATTATTATTATTATTATTATTTCAAATGTATATATTATTTACATTTATTTATTTATTTTTGTTGTTATATTATTTATATATGTTGTTATTAATTACATGATAATAATAATAATAATAATAATCCATTACTTTTAAAAATAATTTAGTAATACATAACTATCAATAAATCTCTCGCACTCTCTCTTTATGGCAATAATACATACATTACTCCTCATGTCAATATTATATATATATAGGCTGTTAATATTTAATTATGTTTAACTAAATATTTAACTCTATATAAAGTTTTTGCCTTGCCTCTATATAAAAAGTTTACTGCATAAACAATGGAATACTTACTATACATCATTATTATCATTGTTGATGTTGTTATTACTATTATTATTATTATATATGTCAAAATGATTACTTTATTACCAATACTGGGGGATAATCAGATCACTTTTAAATATACAAGAAAATATCTGAGTTAGTTTTTCAAATAACAGAAGCTACTGTGTTTTCCCGTTTATTTACTGACACTTCTCCTGTCCCTGTGCTGAAGGAAATTGGCAGCGAGGTGCAGAGGCACTTCCTTCAGCCTGCAGCTTATTAACTTCACTTTTAGTGTGAAAAGGCCTTTAGAGTTACAAAAATATAACCTTTGGGTCTTGTTATTACAAAACAAATAAGCAAGCCCAGCCCAGGTGACAAAAAGTGACACAAAAGTGACGTAATGCATTACTTTCCAGAAAAAGTAACAAAAGCAATTACATACTTTATTTACGGAGTACCGCAATATTGTAATGCATTACTTTTACTTTTCCCCAACACTGATTATTGTTGAGTGTGTTGAAGGCGTTTGGTGTGGATTCTCTCACTCTGCTCAGTAAGCCGGCTGGGGTTGTAGCGGCGCTCATGAAGATGGGTTCAGACGCTACGGCCTCAAACTCCTCCAGCTCTTTGGACTCCACTGCTGACACAGTCGCTCTGCTCCGTCCACCTTCTTCCAACACAACCGAATCTGTGAGACGGCAGCACGAGATGATAAATGAGATGTTGTCACAACACACTGTATAACATCCACGAGCAGAGGTGCGTCTACCATATCTGCCATTAGTCTAGAAACTCTCCTACAGTCACTCTAATACATGCAGAGCCATCTGAAGATCAAACCTGCACAAACACACACAAGCTGATCGAGTTGAAGCAGGTTCAATACGGATTTGACACTGAAAGGCTTTACAGAACATGCTTTTAGAGATCCAAGGAAATGGAAATGCGAGTTGACATCCATGTGTGTTAGATTTGAGGTCTGTATGCTAGTGCAGGGTCCTACGAGATGACAAAAGAAACTGAAGCAGACATACACAGCTAAAAGTCTCTCTCTTTCTGAAAAATGTGCCAAAATAACGACGGCATCTAAAAATATCTAGCTAAAAACATTTTCCAGCCCTTTAATATTTACATGTTTGTTCTGAGATTCCTCATTGGCCTTATTATCCTTCAAAATGTTTTAAATATCATATAATTATAATACCATGCATTTAATTTAGTTGATTTTTTTTTTTAACTGACAGCCCTAACATGAAGGTATACATTGCTGTTTATTAATATAAATTGCTATACTGATGCAAATACATGAAATTATTAAATTAACTAATAATAGTAAATAACAATAATTGAAAAAAATTTAATTAGTAATGAAAATTTTAGCTACATCTGACAATTAATAGTAAGAATGACTGGGTAATATAGAAAAAAACTATTTTTAAAGACACTTAAGAAAATTTTATATACATTTTAATATCTAAATAATATTAGTTTTTTTCTGTAATTACTTATATTACGTAAAATTGTTTTTTTTTTTTAAATTAAGGAAATCTGCCTTTTTATTAGACTTCAAAATTCTTTAAATATTGATGCATTGAGATTAATGCAGTTAATTAATTGCCAAATCATGCAATTCACATACAATTCTTTTTTTAACTGACAGACCTGGTATGAAGGCAAATACTGATTTTTATTATTATTATTATTATTATTATTATATTGTTACATTGTAAAATATAAGCATTAAATTATATAAAATTATTATTATTAATAATAATAATAATAATAATAAGGCAAATAAATAATTTTATTATTATTATTGCAAAACTACATGAAAATGTTTGTACTTCATAAATTCATTTATTACACCAAAGCAAAAAAAGCTAGTTGATTTGACAAAATATACACTTTTTATCCCCTGTAAAAATACACTTTTCCTTGCACATTCATGTACATTTTAACCTAAAATATTGAATAAAAACAAGTTAACACACAAGTTATGTCAACCCTCTACAACTATATTCTTGGTTTATACAGAATAACTGAAATATTTTCAGCCATTCAGTTTTGAAACATTTCAAAACCTTTTTTTATCCACATCGTCCAGCTCTAACAGGAATACTTTTATGCGGATCGAACTGAAATCACACATAGAGGGGGAAAACATTACAAGAGAAAAATGCCTTTCATGTCAAATTCACGGACGCAAGAAAAAGAGCAAAGGGAAGTGAAAAGAGCTCCAGAAAAAGGAGGAGGAGCATCCTGAATCAGGAATCAATCCCATCGCTGGTTCTGTGTGGAGATTGGTTGAGTTGACTGCTGATTAGTTGGTTTGTTCTGGATTGTTGAGTGTTAATGAAGACAGGAAGCTACAGAAACACTCTATAGTGGCGCGTGTACGTGCTCGAGGCCACATACACACACGCGGCAGACATATCTACCTGCCCACGATATACTCCTGTGTAACCTGCCAGGCGTTTCGGGGGAGCAGAGAGAGCCCAGAGCGCCCACTGCAGCGACAAACCCAGACAAAAACCAACACAGGCCAAGCCATCAACACCGCATGGACCCAGAGGAAACACACAGAAACAGTCAAAGAGGCAGGCTGACAGAGGGACAGATGTGTTGAGCGGCCCACTGTAGACGGCATTAGAGGTCTGCAATTAAAAATACTCTGCTGTGGATGACAAATGCTTTTTCTTTTTAATGTGTGTCATTTATGCACTGTATGTTAGAGGGAGGTGAAACGGTCATTAAGAGGAATAAATCACTGAAACACTTGTGATTCTGCTGAATTAAGTTTCAACGATTATGCTTTCAGCAGGCATGTTCATGTAAAATAGTAAGAGTCTGTAAAACAAACAATAAATAAATTTTCAGCAGGCCAGTGTATATAAAAAAATAGAAATAAATAAAAATAATTAATAAATATATGTATAAACAAACAAACAAAGTTTTCAGCAGTTTGATTTATATATAAATAAAATGTTTTCAGCAGGCCAGTGTATATACAGAAAATAGAAATAAAAATCATTAATAAATGTATAAACAAACGTTTTCAGCAGTTTGGCTTATATAAAAAAGCAAGATCTTGGAAATAAATAAACATACAAATAAATGCTTTCAGCAGACCTGTTTACATAAAACTGCAAGAGTTTGATAAATAGCTTTACATAAATAGATAGATAGATAGATAGATAGATAGATAGATAGATAGATAGATAGATAGATAGATTTAAAAAAATAAATACATAAAAGAATGGTTCCAACGTGTGACGTCATTTCCTCCCCAGAAAGGAAAGATTTGGCTCTTTGGAGTGAAATAGCATACTTGCATACTGCACACTAGATACTGTATACTTTATACCACATAATGTTAAACCTTAACTAAAATTTAAAATATTTTTGGATATTCTGTGCATACAAAAGAAATACTGCATTTACAAGAAATATTCTGTGCACAGTACACATGCTACAGAAACGCATAAACAGTGTAAAGTAGCATAGCACAGTATTATGCTACTCTCAGACTCAGCTGCAGCACTTGATATCACAGCCCGCAACATATCTACTCTATAAACTCCATTCCAGCTCCAGAAAAATATGCTGAAACAGTGTTGTTTTGAGAGACGGCAGCTCACCGGTGTTGGAGCGCTGGATGGGGCAGGGCCTCCCCTGCGGCTGGGGCACAGGGGCCTCGCTCTGGGGCTCCTTCACCCCGTCCATGGCCATCAGCACACTGGACAGCTCCTGCAGCGGGACGTTCCCCAGCTCAGACGAGAAGGGGCTCGGCGGGTTCTCCAGACACATCAGCCAGCTGGTGTTACCTGAGAGCAGATTAACAGAGCCAAACTCAGGATGCACGCTTTAAATCATGATAGAGGACTCAAACTAATCAACGTAAAGAAAAATAAATAGTCTATTATAGAAAATACTCTTCTTAGATCAACAGAATAGTACTTTCAGAAACTATTTCCTTAGGTGTATCTTCAAAACATCACATGGTGACAGTTGTTAATAAAACTAAAATAAATGTTATTATTAAGGCTGTCACTAACGATTATTTTGGTGATCAAGTAACCGGTCGACTATTCTGACAATTAATCAAGTAATCGGATAATTATAATAATTTTTTTAGTAATAAAAATAGACCTAAGTGAACAAAGGAATTTAAAATTAATTTAAATACATATATAATAGCAATGGGGCAATAATAATTAGTTCAAATAAAGTATCAAATTCAAGTAATAATGCGGTTTTATTGAACAAAACTGATAAAATACATAATGTATTGTAAACAATAGAGTTTCATAACAAATGACTGCAGAGGGCGCCAACGGCCTGACGATTGTTTTTACACATTACTGTGTGATCTAATACTTGTTTAATATTGATTAAACAACATATAATTCAAATCTCCACTTAATCTTAAATTTTGGCCATTTCTTTACAACAGAAATGCTATAGCCACTGTAATTTCTTGAATATGTAGACATCGAAGCATGTAAACTCAGTAGCGAGAGTTTAAAGTTTTATTTTGAAATTGCGATGAACAGTTGGCACATTGAAAAAGATATTGATGCATTGTCCAGTGTTTGCATAGGTTTATAAATGATTTACCTCACAAATCTGATGAAATGGGGCATATTGCGTTCCCAGATGAACGTTATAATAAACCCAAACTCACAACAATATGCAGAGTGCATGAATTCAGGGTTTCTGCAGGATTTTTAAGCTCAAATTTAAGACTTTAATACCTTTTTTAAGACCTGCACAAATAAATTTAAAACCATATGAGTGGGGTAGGGCAATGTCTACAGTACCATATTAAACTGTAAAATTACTGTAAAAGCATGATTTACAGTTCAGATACAAGTTTTCACAAAAACAAAAAAATGTTTTACAAATGATAAACTTCACATTTCAGCCTTTAAACCATTTTTAAGAAAATGGATGAGTCAAAAGTATTAATTATATTAATTTAAACAATTATTATGAATAATGTTGTTATATAAATTAAATAACAAATCAGGGATGTGCGATATTGACAAAAAAAAAATTAGACAATATTTTGCTGAGTGTGTTGGTATCTTAAAGATTACCGTGGACAGCTGACATCTGAATTCTTTTGATATTCTTCATATTCTGTGTGGTCAGTTCACAGCAGTGATAGAAATTAATCTTTTCCAACACGTTTTATGGGCATTTTTACCTTTAAGCCATTTTTTTTTCTAAAAGTGTGCATCATCTTTTGAGTCAAATTCTTGCATTTGGGCTGTTACCAAGCAAATGAAATCCATATCAACAAAATTCATCTTTGCAATGCAGAGAAAACACAGAAGCTGCATCTGAAGTGGCATTTAGATGCATTTACACTATTAAATGCAGCTCTGAGGGACATGGAATACTTTAACCTGCAGTTACAAATGCATAAATAATGTTTTGACATTTTAAACATAAAACTGATGTTTGAAATTATTTTTAAAAATTAAAAGATACTTTAAATGTGAAATTAAAACCACCAGCAGGTGGCAGCAAGTCACAGTTAATAAGTGAGTCATTGCGATTGAAACGAATCATTTAAACAGTTGATTCATTCAGGACCGAAACAACGTTATGTTGCTCAGAGACGCAAAACTGTGCAGTGGCTGTGTTTGGAATTATTTTTGTTGTCGAAATAGAGAAAAAAACAGGCAATATGGTGTCTAAAACGTAAGTCTCTTAATATTAACTTCTTGTTTATTGAATAAAATTTGCATGAAATCAAATCACATTTGTACGGAGCCCTTTACAGGACATTGTGGTGGGAAAAATTCGGGGTGAGTGGAAAAAATTCAGGGTGGGAGGAAAAACATTTTTTCAAATGTTTTGCGTTCTCTCGCGAAACTTTTGCGTTCTCTCGCAAAGATATTTGCGTTCTCTCGCAAAGATATTTGCGTTCCCTCGCAAAACCATTTGAGTTCGGACAAACGCTTCCTGTTTACTTTGCAGCTTGAAGTGGTTACAGCTCGTATGTTCACAATGGAGCGGTTCATAGAGTTTTATTTTGAACTTGCACTCAAAGTAATACAGTCAGTGCTTATTTCAGGGCACGGTTTTGGGACATAAAACGCTTAATGTGGCTTAATGTTTTAAAACAGTGACATTGGAGGACTAAATTCGATAATAATAAATCCTGATAAAAATTATTAGGCTAACATTAATAACCTTATTAATAATATTCCTATTAATATAGCAGAATATGAACGCAATGCCCTGCATGTTAAGCCTTTTCTTCCCCATAGAAAATGCTTAAGGTAGGTTAATGAAAGGTTCATGCAGCTGGTATGTTCACAATGGAGCGGTTCATAGAGTTTTTATTTTGAACTTTGACTCAAGTATAAAGAAATACAGTCAGACAGTGGTTAGTTCAAGGCACGGTTTTGGGACATTCTAACACTTTAATGTGGCTTAATGTATTAAAACAGTGACATTAGGACCAAATTCGATAATAATAAATACTAATAAAATTGTTAGGTTTATATTAATAACCTTATTAATAATATTACTATTAATAAAGGAGAATAGCCCAGAATATGAATGCAACAGATTTGGTATTTTTAAATCACCGTTTTCATTATAGCCTACCTTAAGCATTTTATGGGGGAGAAAAAGCTTAGGCTACGTGCAGGGCGTTGCGTTCATATTCTGGGCTATTCTGCTTAGTAATATTATTAATAAGGTTATTAATATTAGCCTAATAATTGTATCAGCTTTTATTATTATAGAATTTGGTCCTCCAAGTCACTGTTTTAAAACATTAAGCCACATTAAGCGTTTTAGAATGTCCCAAAACCGTGCCCTGAAATAAGCACTGACTGTATTACTTTGAGTGCAAGTTCAAAATAAAACTATGAACCGCTCCATTGTGAACATACAAGCTGTAACCACTTCAAGCTGCAAAGTAAACAGGAAGCGTTTGTCCGAACTCAAATGGTTTTGCGAGGGAATGCAAAAGTTTTGCGAGGGAACGCAAAACATTTTAAAAAAAATTTTTCCTCCCACCCTGAATTTTTTTCATTCACCCCGAATTTTTCCCACCACAATGTCCTGTAAAGGGCTCCGTACATTTGTAATCATGCTGACTTTGAGAAATGTGATATTAACTATATGAAATTATATAGATATATACTTTTTCTGCCCCTATATCTTCAATTATGTGATAATTCTAAATGCATTTTAATAGACTGAATCATGCAGTGAAAGAAGGCACTCTAAACGCGCACGTTAACCTATGTTAACTTACTAGACTTCATCACGTAATGTATGTGTGCACTCTGTAGGTGCGTTTTGTTTGCTTTTCGCGATATACTCGATAATGTCAAAACGGACATTGTTAAAACTACAATTACAATATTATTAAAATCGCAAACCATACATATCGCACACCCCTATAGATTTTTCAAATGTATTGTTTTCTTATCGATCCACCAGTTCACATTTAAAGCTCTGCGTGTTTGCAGTGTAAAAACATGGGTGGATTTTCGCATTTGTCTGAACTCTGATCAAAACAACAGTTATTGAAATTGCACATTCATTCTCTGCCAGCAGGTGGCGCTTTGGTAGAAATATAACTGTTTCCCCGGTAACACTGTATACAAAGAAGCGCAGCACAGGACTTTGAACATGCAGCACTCATGTTTCATAGCCTTTTGAAGTTTAATCGTCACATTCAGCCATATCGCAATTCTGGTCTGTCCGTCCCCAAATTTAAGTCTTTTTGAAATCATAATTAAGATTTCTTGTACAATTTAAGACTTTTTAAGGCCTTAAATTTGATGCAACTAAAGTTGTAAAATTGTAAAGTTGTTTTTAAGACCCCGCGGAAACCCTGATGATAGGATTTGAACAGTTTGTGTGGAGCAGCATTTACTGTGAATGCTCTGACACGTGACCTACACGCATGTAAATAAAGCACGTATATTAACCTACATCACATATTTATTTAACTGAATCGTAGCGTTTGTGAATTCACAATAGCATTATGCTTTATTATGATTTTTTTATAAGTTTAATATATCATGCAGCCTTGGAAAACGGTCTAATGCTGCGTTTGATGGATTCTCGTCCGTGGAATCACCACTTTCGTTTTTTTGCTGGTTACTCAAGCTAATACGGGCAAAATGCAATCGAGTATTTAAAAAAAAAAAAAAGTACTCTAATTGAATCGAGGAATCATGACAGCCGTAGTTATAGTCATCAGGACAACACAAATACATTTATTTTTTATGAAAATGTAAAATACTGTTGCATGGAAAGTAAAAAATTATGCACACACACATAACGGACGAGGATCTCGTCATACTGAGACCTCCAGCTGTCTGTTCACACCTACAGCTATATACCCATGTACCCGTTTAACCAACATCTGCATCAGCATCTGCCCGCCCGTGCCACACATCCGGCAAATTCAATTACACCGACGCTAATGAAACAAGCTGACTCCAGGCACCAGAGACATGTCGGATCTCAGCTTATACAGAGAGAGATTCAACAAAGAAAGAAAATGAACATTTATGAACAAATAAATACTTTGTGATTTTATTTTACCTCATTTTAATTTCAAATAATTGATTAATTAGCATTACTTGTTTAGTTGCACTATTTTTATTAAAGTACTTTTTAGGTTTTTGGAAAGAAATAAAGGTAGCACTTTATTTTACAGTCCTGTTTCTCATGTACATACTGTGTACTTATTACCCTGAACCTACCCCTAAACCTAACCCTACCCCATGTACTTACCTTATATTATCAGTACTTTCTTATGTAAGTACACCATAACTACATATAAGTGCATGTACTGTAAAATAAAGTGCAACCGAAATATGATACTAGCATACATTCTCAGAAAAAAAGATATAAAAGGTGCATCTTTGTACCTAAAGGGTCCATATTGTACCTTAAAGGTACACATCAGTACCTGAAGTGTACATACTGATACCTAAAAAAGTACAAATATTTACTTTTTGCGAAGGTACTGCCCCAGTGACAGCTTTAATACCTTTTTTCTGATAGCGTACTGGAAGTGTTTTACTTATTTTTAATACAATTAAAATTATATTACATTTTATATCCATGTACATTTACAAAATATAAATAAGTAAATAAATAAACATTTGACCTTGTTTTTTGACAGACAGGTTACAATGTGTGATGTCACTTCCTACCTAGATTTACCTAGCCTTATCTCCAAATGACTACAGCCCCATTGACTCCCTCTGCCAATGCATTTATGAAATAAACTGTTGGATGTGCCAGAACTTTCTTCAGCTAAACAAGGAGAAAACTGAAGTCATTGTATTTGGAAACAAAGATGAAGTTCTCAAGGTGAATGCATACCTTGACTCTAGGGGTCAAACAACTAAAAACCAAGTAAACAATCTTGGGGTGTTTCTGGAGACAGACCTTAGTTTTAGTAGTCATGTCAAAGCAGTAACTAAATCAGCATACTATCATCTCAAAAACATTGCAAGAATTAGATGTTTTGTGTCCAGTCAAGACTTGGAGAAACTTGTTCATGCCTTTATCACCAGCAGGGTGGATTATTGTAATGGTCTCCAAAGAAGACCATTAGACAGCTGCAGCTGATCCAGAACGCTGCTTCCAGGATTCTGACTAGAACCAGAAAATCTGAGCATATCTCACCAGTCCTCAGGTCCTTACACTGGCTTCCAGTTACATTTAGGATTGATTTTAAAGTACTTTTACTCATTTATAAATCTCTCAATGGCCTAGGACCCAAATACATTGCAGATATGCTCACTGAATATAAACCTAACAGACCACTCGGATCATTAGGATCGAGTCAGTTAGAAACACCAAGGGTTTACACAAAACAAGGGGAGTCCGCTTTTAGCTATTATGCTGCCCGCAGTCGGAACCCGCTTCCAGAAGAGATCAGATGTGCTAAAACATTAGCCACATTTAAATCCAGACTCATCTGTTTAGCTGTGCATTTGTTGAATGAGCACTGTGCTACGTCCGAACTGATTGCACTATGTATAATCATTTTCTATTCTTAAATGTTTTAAATTCTTTTTAAATCAATTTTTAAATCACTTTGTTTTTATTGTTGTGATTATTATTATTTTTAATTCCTTATGACTATTTCACTTCCTTTTAAGTAAAGCACTTTGAATTACCACTGTGTATGAAATATAATAATAAGTATAAATAAACTTGCCTTGCCTTGGGAAAGGAAACTTTTGGCTGTTTGGAAAAAAATTAAATTCTTTGATACTGACTTTTGACCGTTTCTCAAAGAACTGAACTCAAAGAAAGACAGCAAAAGAGAGAGAAAGAGAGAGAGAGAGAGAGAGAGAGAGAGATCACAAAAAAAGATACAAAGAAAAATAAAACACAAAAAAGCAATAGCACCATAAAACTGACTCATGAAAGAAAGACAAAAAGTGAAAGACAAACACAGAAAGGAACAAAACCACAACAGCAACGCTATGAAATCCTCAGGAACCACATTGAAAAAGCATCCCGTCATGTGTTATTCTTCAAGAAGTGAAGCACTCAAGGACACGTCGCAATTAATGCACAAAAAAAAAGAATCTGTGAAATGCTCCCGAGCAATTCTTCATTTAGAGGCAGACGGAGGAGAAGAGCTGAGGAAAATTGGGCCCGTGGGCACAGCAGGTGTGAGTCAAACTATTATGAAACTTTGGAAATGGCATGGCATCCCCTGCGGGCCGCAAGTGCGCTCATGCGCCTCTCAAACGCCCTTGGAATGAAGTGATTATGATTTAATTTTAGTGCCTGCACAAATGTGTCATAATTGAGAGCGAGTGGGTGATAATTACAGCCCGGGACAAGGTTAGGAGGTAAAGCACGCACCACCGGATATTTGCGGTGTGTCGTACCTGAGGGTCTGCGGATGAAGATCTCGGCCCAGCCCTGCGTCAGCATGGGCACAAACTCGGCCAAGCTGGACTTGTCTTTGAGCGGCGCTGAGGACTGCGAGGCGGAGGGCGCCGGGTGCTCCTCCACTCCTCTCTGGGACCCCAGCACCTCCAGCGGGGGGCCCGGCGGGGGCAGCGGGCCGCTATACTCGCCCTCAGGAGACGCCACCAGAGGACTGAGACTCTGAGCCGGACCGGCACGCAGAGCGTGACCACCTGGAGAGAGAAATCAAGAGTGGCATATAATGCCTTTACTATCTTCCAGTGTTATTTTACTATATCTATTACGATATTAAATTAATTTTATAATAAAATCTCAAATATTATATTACCTTTTTTAGTAGTAGTAGTTTTAGTTTTATAGTTTTTTTTAAACACTTTTTATTTAGTTTTAAGTATTACATATCATAATATACTAAGATATTGTATATCTTGAATTAGGTTATATTTTTATAATTTCCCCATTTAATTTTAGTAATTTTTTAGAAATTATGTTGTGTTTTTGTCTTTTTTTTGTTTGTTTTTTAAACGTCTAAATTAATTTAAATTCTATACATTTTTATTTCATTTTTAGTTTGACTTATTTTAGCGCGTTACGGTAAAATAAAAATGAGAAATGTAGGTTGTTTTATATATTTTACTATGTCAGTAAACATTTGTTTTATTTCAAGTAACAAAAATGGTTTTATGGTACAGTTCATTTTAGTTGCAATTATGATAATGACTCTACTATTTACTAGACGATTTTATTTAAAGTGTAAGGATGAAAGAACCTCAGATACTTTGATCTCCTGAGAAACAGACAGTACAAACATGCACGGGCATCTTCGAGACACCCCACAGAGTGGAGGTGCAGGAAACTTCCAATTGTTTCTTCTTAAATCCCTCCATCCATCCTTCCTTCTACTCAGTCTGCTCAGAATGGTCAATAGTAGATTGTAATGTTCTACATTAATGCAAGTGATATTTACAGTCATGCTTGGTATCATTTAAATGGTCTCAGGGCGACTGATACAATGGTCTCATTCTTATAAGTAGTAAACTAAAAGGTAATACAGATCCTAAGAGTTTAGAAATATTTTGCACTCTGTAGAGGGCGGGTCAGTTCCCAGTGCCTTTCATGCAAATTACCTTCTGTTCCAAAAAGTGATAACTCTACTTGATCAATGCAAATTCCAATTGTTAGTTCCTGTCTCCATCTCGGGGGATGTTGGTCTTGGTCAGAGTACTTAAGGAAATGTTGCAAGAAGATCAGGGCCTTCTGTAGCCGGAATGAGCCCATAGGATGAAGTGTGTTCGCACACTTCATATTATGTATTTTTCTCAAGTCAGGTATGCTTACTCTTAGATTCATCTTTGAGATTTTGATGTTTTGTACTGATTTGATATTTGAATTGTTTGTATAATTGGCATAACACATATTTACCTGACTGATAATAAATTGTTACATTTGAATTTTTTCTGACTTACTCTGAAATGATTGACTCTAGTAGATTACGTTGTATCCTTGTTACCGCATTTCCTGCATCAGGTTAGTAACAGACTAAGATTCAGTTGAGATGGAGCATAGGGCACACCAACTGTATCTTTAGAGATCCGGCTAACACTTGGTATTAGTTCAAGTGTACTTAGATTGTAAGGGCTAAAAGGGAATTTCCGTCTAGGTCAACTGGATGTTGTACGACCAACCTAAATAGGGTGAGCCTAACCTCTGTTTATTGTAATATTATTCTAGCTAAGTGTACATGGGGAAACCATGGCATGACCATACTAAAGCTACTATCAGGGAAAGTAATGTTGGTCGGCTTATATCTGTAGTAGTGGTTGTGACCTCTGACTAGAAATAGTGTTGCTTTATTCAAGTGTGTACAAATCTATGGGGGCTAATTAAAGGTACTTTTAGAATGAGCGAGCATAGGAGCGGCCGTCTAAAGTATTAGGCAATTACCTCTGTCTAGTAACCAAGACTGATGAGAATGTGACCGTAAGATACGCTAACAGCTGAAGCGATATCTTTGAGCAACATGAGCACCCGAATGAACGAGTACAATAATGGTAAAGAGTTGACTAGAATAATCAAATGTCATAATAATAATTAGAAATGAACAGATAATCAATTGGCATTTCAATCTAAATTTAGAGGTCATAATAAAATGGAGTCAGATTTGAAGTTAACCTAAATTTAATAACTATGCGCGCTGAAAAGACCGAACATGCAGGAAACCTTCATCCATGATTGGATACCATCCTTGGACCAAATTCGTGGACCTTACAAAAGTAACATGCATTTAAGAATTATTCACAACAATAATAATAGAACAATTAAATTAATTTTGATTTCATGCTGAATTCATGAAAGATTCTCGTATGATGAACAGAGCAATGTTATTTTAATATTATTTATATACTATTATTGATTTTATTCATATTTTGCACTAGCTTCTATTTTTATATATTTCCAGTTTTCATTTCAATATTAGTTTAAGTAATTTTGTTGTGAGCTTTTGTTATTGTTATTAATTTTGTTTTTAATATTTTTATTTATTTAGTTTTAGTATTTTAAACCTAAAATTTATTTCAGTTGTTTCAAATTTAGAACTTTTTTTTTTTCCAGTTAAAGTTTTTCCTCTATTATTCTAATATTCATTTTATTTTACATTATTATAATGTTAAAATTTAAATTAAAGGAAATAATTTGTAATAGTTTTAGTTTTAATAATCAAAGTCATGTGACACACACAAGAACCAATGAGGTTTGATGTTACTGACATTTTGCCATATTTGATTTGAGAGTGAATAACCACTTAAATTTCTCTGCTCATACACAGCAACTAAACCACTGTTTTTTGGGGGGGAGGTAATTACTTTTACACAACCTTTACATACTTTTTGAAGCTTGAAACTTTCGAACCCCACTGACTTTTATAGATTAAGAAAAACTTCAAAATATCTCCATCTGTCCATAGATAAAAATCATAACATTTTAGAACGACAAGGGTGAGTAAATGATAACAGAATTAACATTTTGAGTTAACTGTCCCTTTAAGATTTTAATTTCATGTATGACAGCTCATATATCTACTTCAAGCATTTGGTGACTGGATTCATACAGAGGGCTAGACAGTAATGAAAGAAGTAATTTACATGTAGAAGTCTTTAAGGTTACAGAAGCAAGAAGAGATTGTTTAATTAAAAGGGTGTGTGTGTTTTTGTGACACGAGGACACAAATTTGCATAATGACATGAGCATGACATAGGTATTACAAGGAGAAGGTGACTTATGAGGACATTACCCAATGTCCCCATATTTCAAAAGGCTTATAAATCATACAGAGCGAGTTTTTTTGAGAAAGTAAAAATGCACAGTTTCCAAAGGGGTAGGTTTAGGTGTAGGGTTGATGTAGGGCGATAGAAAATACGGTTTGTGCAGTATAAAAACCATTACGCCTAAAGAATGTCCCCACAATTCACAAAAACAAACCTGTGTGTGTGTGTGTGAGAACTGTCACCTGATATGGAGCGGACACGGGTGCGAGTGCTGCTGTTGATCTGCTGGCCCGACTGAGACTCGAGTTTAGCAGGAGCCTCTTTCGTCTGTCGGGTGTGTAATGACGGGTCAGACCTGCAGAAGAGTCATATGTCTGTTTGTTTTTATGTTTTCCCATCTGATGAGACTCAGTAAACATTGTCATTCCTGTCCTAAGTGGAAAGAGGTTCGTATCTGATAATGCCAAAAGTTGTAACCATCTATCCGTCTACCTATCCACCTATTAGGGGTGTAACGATACACGTATTCATATTGAACAGTTCGGTACGAGGCTTTCTGTTTGGTATGCTTTACAAACCAAACGAGTCGTTGGACTAATCCTTTTACGTTTGGAAAATAAAAGAGCTTAAAGTGTGTGAAATATAATGTTCTCAGTGCCACTGCGCTCAACAACGAGCCCAAACGATGTAACAGACAACCTGCTGTCTGCCCCGTGTTAACCTCCCCTTCCTAGCTGGGGTGCGTCGAAAGACGATGATCTTGTATCAACTATAGCCAGAGATATTGTCAAAAACATCAATTATTGGCAATATTAAGAAGATTTCGCATTTCCAATTAATGTAGGCCTGTTGCATTCTTATTTTCATTAGGCCTATTATTATTATTATTATTATTATTATTATTATTATTATGAAGTTACTTTTATTGTTAAATTAAAATTACAATTAAAGGGTTAGTCAATTAGCCCATGTTTTACTCACCCTCAAAGCATCCTAGCTGTATATGACTTTCTTCTTTCAGATGAATCCAATCAGAGTTATATTAAAAGATATCCTGGGTCTTCCAAGCGTTTGAATGGAAGCAAGCGGGTGTTTTTTTTTCTCAACAATCCAAAAGTAATCAAATAAAGTGCGCGCATCCATAATAAAACATGCCTCACACGGCTCCAGGGGGTGAACAAAGGCCTCTTGTAGCGAATCTATGCATTTTAGTAAGAAAAATATCCATATTTAAAATGTTATAAACACTTTTTTCTCACTTCTGCTGACTGTCATACATGCAAGCCGTTCCAGGCGGATGATGCAGGATGTACGTGTTGAGCAAATTTGTTTACAGGAGCAAAGTTTCCTTACTTTAGCAAAGGAAAACCAGCCTCCTCTTGGCTTATATCCAAACCGGCGTTTTGTTTCACTCTCTCCTCCGCGCTTTCGTGTTCGTCACTAATCACCGGCGCTTACGCTACGCATGCGTCATTCTGTTTTTACTTTCACTTTCTGCATAGTGAATTGACAGATTGAGACGTTCACCGGCATAACTCTTGCACAAAGTTTGCACGCTTCTTGTGATTTCTGTTGGCTCGCCTTCATGGTTTAAAACATAAATATTTCCAACATTGCCATGTAAGCAACCCCCTCCCATATCGAAAACGTACCGAACCGTGACACCACTGTGTCGTATCGAACCGAAGCATGAATTTTGTGAACCGTTACACACCTACTATCTATACATCAATCCACCTATCTATTTATATAATTCATGCAAGCAATGTGCTTATGTTATCCTACAGTAATAACATGATTGGTTTGTGACACCAGTGGCGTACCTGGTCATTTCTCCTCCTCCAGGCCTCTCTGCCATGTCCAGACCCAGAAGGGATTGGGTTCGCGAGCCGCCGCTGGTTGTAATGGTGACTAACTTATTCCCAACCAGCCAAGTCATACTGGGGCCACCGGACAACAGGAACTCTGCGATGGGAGACCTGAGAGAGGAAGGGAGTTTATGAAGCCCATTAATCATCTTCATTTAGTGTCATTGTGAGAAAACACATTCATCTCTGAAAGGAGTTTGCTGCTTGCGCGCTAAAAGTAGATGCTACACTGTCCAAAACAACAGGCCGAATAAGGATATCGGCTGATGTGCCTATTCACAGACGGAGTGAAACAACTACTATAAGAGTGAAAAAGTTTACTCTGGTACAAAAGATGAATCGATGCAGCGTTCAGCGGCCTGCATTTATCACGCACTGCACAGATGAAAGCCAAGTATTATTTAAAGCTTTGCACACAGACTCCGAACAAAAGGATGAAGGTCAAGCAATTACAGCTCAAGCTAAAAGTGTGTAAAGCAGTCTAAAATGAAAGAAAGAGAAAAAGCAGAGACAACAGCAGCTCTGGACATATCTTCAATGCATTTACTCATTTAGCTGACTCTATTTCAAAGTGCCTGACAAATGAATGAAATCACAATTCCTTTAAAGTTCGGATAGTAAAACAGCTTTTGGTGCATTGATCCTAAAAGATTGGTCAGTGAGATCTATTGCCATAAATTAGCAAAAAACTGACTTAATGAAAACCATATTTATATTGTTTTAGTTCTGTTTGTACCATTTTCTTTTTTATAAATTTGTATTTTTTAAAACATGATACAAAAGTACACAATTATTTATTGTTTCAGTTTTAAAGTAGGGCAATTAATTATTATTATTATTATTAATAATTTAATTTAATTTTAAGATGCACATTAATAAAAAATAAAATAAAACTTTACTCATTGTTTCAGATTAAAGTAGGCAATTATTATTATTTTTAAAATTATTTTAGTTTAACATCAATTAATAACTGTTTCAGTTTAAAGGCAACTACTATTATTATATTATTGTTGTTATATTATTCATTTTATTTTATAAATACTAATATAAATTACTAATTGCTTCAGCATATTATCAATTTACAATGATCAATTTCATGTATTCATTTAATGCAATTACTACTATTTTATTACATTTTATTTTAATGTATTACATACTTGTTGAATCAGAAGGCATGATTGTGTAATTTTACCATACATTTCATTAATTAATTGAAATTACTCAAATATATGAATCTTAAATTAATCATGTCTCCTGATTCAACGCTTCTATCTGGCATGATAATGTAACATTTTTTATTTTATCTTCAATTAATGGCTTTTCTAATCAAACATTGATATTCAATTGCAAATACTGCAGCGTTGATTGCGATTAATTGGACTGTTAAAACATGCTTCTAATTAGATGAAATGAGGGCTGTAAATGCAGATGAACTGTGACGTGTGGTTTGTGGTGAACAGGCGTCACCTCTTGGGCAGCGCAGAGAAGTTGGAGAAGACGTATCGTGCCATCATGTCCAGGCAGGTCTCCGTCAGCTCCAGATGGACGGTCTTGAGCGCGTCGTCTGCCTGCATCACTGCGTTCTCGTCAGCCGAGCCCAGGCTGCAGGTGGTGCTGGACGTCTGCATCCTGCACAGGACGGGGTTAGGGGTCACACACAGGCACCGGGTTACAGCAGGTACAGGACAGGTCACGGGGTCAAAGAGTGCACCTCACAACCAGCTCAAACTGGTTCTAGTCAAGTCAGAGATCTCAGCTAGTCTCTGACACCATGTCCTAACCAGAATTCTGAACCACTGACTGATTCAGATTCAGATTCAGATTCATTTGATTCCGAGTCATCTGATTCTGATTCTGATTCTGACGTGTCACTGTGGGCGGAGCTACACAGTCTTTATGCTTGTTATGATGGCAGATGATTAGTGTGGATATTTTTCACTCGTCACGGCTGGTTAGGACACAGTGTGCAGCTTGAGATGAGTGTGCGTGAGTGTGTTTGTGAAGATGTTAAGATGCCAGTGTCAGCGGGTAACAAATCAGATTCAGATGTTGATTGAAGCTGAAGTGGCCCTTTAAACACACACACACACACACACACACACACACACACGCAGTTAAAACAGACTCACACTCGTTTATAAATCAAATTAGAGACACTGTGTGAGTTTATCTTTACTTAAAGGTAAAAATACTCACTTTCTACTGTTTTTGTTATCTAAAACTATTAAAAGTAGTTTTTGGCTTTAATGGAAATAAAATTAAATTTAAATATTGGATAAAACTGCAACTGAAATAAAATAAGTTGAAGTACAAAAATTAGTGGAAGTAAAATCTAAATCTAAACAGAAATATTAAAAAGGACAATAAAAACGATTTTTAAATCTTACACTAAAATTAAAATGAAGGCTGAAAAAAAATTAAAAAGAAAAAAGCTAATTAAAATATTAATAAATACTATAACATTAAAATAACAGTCACTCTCAAGTCATTCTAAAACCATATGACTATTTCTTCATTAAAACACAAAATCAGCTTCAAAAATGTCAACAAAAAAAAAAACAAGCTAACATTTTCTCAAAGTAGTCCATATGACTCATGTGCAATATTTAAGGTAATATGTGGTATATTTTGGAAGGAACAGAGCAGGATTATTATTGTTGACTATTAAAAGTAGTTTTTGTTAGCTGAAATAAAGCTGAAAAATATACAGTATATTAGATAAAAACTGTGGAAAATTGAAATCAAAGAAACTGAAGAACTGAAATTACCACCTGGAAAAAAATAAATGAATGAAAAACAAACTCAACTAAAACTAAAAAAAAAATCTATTACACCTAAATAGTAATATAAAAAAATATTATCTAACAAAAATAACTAATTATAGCACAAAAAAATTCAACTAAAATTTAAATGAAAACTTAAAATATAAAAATAAAAGCTAATTTACCATATTACTAAAAATGAAAGTAGTATACAAATACTACTAAGATAAAACTGGAACAAAAAATTGTGACCAATCGTGGTGCGTTAGTTGGAATATGCATGAATACGAATTCATTTTTGACTAAATTTTAATTTTTGAGTGAATGATTCCTTTATCTGTTTTGTTTTGTTTTGTTTTGTTTAGTTTAGTCAAAGCCTTTTTGTTTCTCTTTTAGTGACACAAAACTGGGACTGACAAACCTTGAGCAGGAGAGAAAACGGGAGAGAGCATGGCTGTTTAACACACAAACACACACACACACACACACACACACACACACACCCCTAGAAAAGTTCAGCTGCCAGCTTGCGATCCACACACACACACACACCTGTGAAGAGCCGTGTGATTATCCAGGTGATGGCATTAATCTAAGACAGCCATCAGCATCCTGCCCTTCTGTAACCACGGCAACTGCAGCCCTGGGGAAATCAGCAGAGCCCACATCATCTCCATACACTAAGACGACACACACGCCAACCCGCGTAAACACACACTGCTGCCAAAGCCATTCAGCTAAAGCACTTCTGACTGCAACATCGACTCTCTGACCTGAGAAACAGGCACAGGTGAACAACTCATTAACACCAAACACGCAAGAAACGCTACAGTCCGTGAGCACGAGAGTGTGTGTGTGTGAGACCTCGCTGGCAATAAGTAACTAAGCCCTAACTCGAGTATTAAACGATAAATCATATATATATAAATATATTTATATAAGTATAAATATATAAACTATTAATTAAATATATATGTGCTGTCAATTGATAAAAAAATAATTAAAATCGCACATTTTTTATATTGCAATAATTTCATATTCAATCCTTAAATTAATGTAAATAAAGACCGTATATTTTTAATATTTGTGTAATGGAATCTTTTTTATGACTGAAGGCCAGTATCACTGATACCAATACTACTGATGCCTCTATAAAATATTTTTTTCCCCCTAATATTTACCCATTAACTAGCCATTCAACATTACAGTATAATTGAGAGCTATCAAGAGTTACCAAACACAAAATTTTAAAATGAAATATACTGTAGATGAATCCTTAAAGTTACAAAAGTTATTGATTTCCTCTTTTTTTCTTTGATAAACAGACATCACAGCAGCTGGGTTATTAGGTTTTTTTGACTGTTTAAGAGCTAGGGTTGATATGCGGATCTGACATGCATCGTATTTCTATTTTCTCACATCTCTTTACCCGTTCTGACCCACTTCAGGTCTTAAAGTCTCTATTAATGAGCTGATGAGTTGAATCGGGTGTGTTAGATGAGGGAGAGTGCTGGGCTGCTCCAGGACAGTTTGGGAAACCACTGCATTTCAGAGACTTGTTCTTGAATGACTTTTTTTTGGTAACTTCATGGCTTAACTGCCGCTATAACTATGACATTGCATGCTCGTACTGTAGTTTCTTTGCTGTAAGCACAGTACAGTTTCCGCGCTCGTTTGACTCGCGCCTGCCGCTGAAGTGAAGCGCGTCTGAATCGTCTCCCATTTGATGTGCTCATAAAGACGTTCTGCATTAATACGTTAAAAATGTATTGCCTGCGTTAACGCGCTAATTTTGACAGCATTTTATATATATATATATATATATATATATATATTTACACACATAAAAAAAAAAAATTTGGTTTAGATAAAGAAAGATAAAGATATATTGATATATCTATAGTTAAAAATATAAAACAAAATAAAAAAGCACAAAACAAAAATAAAGTTAATAATAATGATAATTTTTTTTAAATAACCTTGGAGACTGATTTTCAGTCAGACACAAAATAATATATTCCATGAATAAATATTAATGATAATAAACACAAACATGATAAAATTAATAAAACTGATAGCTGATTCAGAACCCAGGACTCCAATATTTTTGGTTTTAGTAAAAAACTAATCAGTGCCTAGCAACCATCAAATACCAACCAATAAGAACATTCAGTAGAAACATGCAAAAACTACCCAGAACACTCCAGGAATATCAAAGCGAATGCAATAAAAACCCATCTATATTATCTTACCTTATCATCAACCTCATCACACCTAGCAACACATTAGTAACCACTCTGAATCGTGATGACAATTACACATCTGGCACTGCGCTTCTACATCTGAGGTATGAAAAAGCCAAACTGAGCTACGCATGAGCATGCAATCAACAAAGACCATCTTCATTTCATCTCAGTGGGGGACGAGGGATGAATGTGGATGATATGAGCATATGTGGGCGTCACAGACGACAAACACACAGTCGAAAGACAGAAGCATCTACTCCAAAGCGTCAGTGCGACCCATGACATCTGATGCTTCACAAACCAACACAACACCTATCACAATAAAAACTATATTCTGTCTTCAAGCAATGACACACTGATACAAAAACACATTAATTCAGTTTGCAAAGAAATGTGTTTTCGGGGCTCAAAGGTTCGAGTCCGGCCTATTTCTCTGCCTGTACTTTTCTGTCACTGTAAACAACAAAATATTTAATTATATAAAATTTATTTTTCAAAAATTATTTTTTGAATATTTTTTCAAAACATTCTATAGTAGTATTTAAATTTATTTTGTATTTACCTTAATTTGTATTGAATTTAATTTAAATTATGATTATATTTTTCTATTAACTATATTTTAAAATTATAAATTATAATTTTTACTTATTCATACACCTTTAATTATGAGTGTTATTTTTTTTTAGTTTTTGTTTACTTCATATTAATTTATTTTATTCTAGTCATTTTCTAAAATAAATCAACTCTACACTCTAAAAAATGCTGCGTTAATAAATACAACCCAGCGCTGAGTAAAATATGGACAAACCCAGCGATTGGGTTGTTTTCAGATGGGTTAAATGGGTTAAGCTGGGTCAAAACAACCCAATCGCTGGGTTTGTCCATATTTTACTCAGCGCTGGGTTGTATTTAACCCAGCATTTTTTAGAGTGTAATATTCTCTAATATAAATAAATATCAAATAGAACATATTTAAAGGTCATTTACAAATGACATTCACATTTTAAGGCAATTGAAGTTAAATAATTTAATTTTTTCACAGTTACTGTAATGCAATAGAATATGTAAATAAGTAAATATGGGAAAGCAATACTTTTAAGGTAATAGACATTACATTTACCACAGACACTTTAACATGAGAGTAGTGTGACAGAAACACTTACTTTCCTTTTTGTACAATAAAAATGTTTAACAAAAATTTAAGCATTACATTTTTTGCATTTAAAGACCAAGAGTGAATGAACCCTGTGAACTTCCACTGAAAGGGTGTTAGTGTAAACACCACCTGATTGAAGGGTCGAAGATATTTTCTGTAGTAACAGACAAATGCTGTAGATAGAGATGAGCTAATTCTGGAGCATTCCTTCAGCTGCTTCGCTCAAAGGCAGAACTGACTTTTTCCTCACTGGAATCGATCCAACAACCTGAGCTTTAACCACCACACCAAACCCAATCACTCGAGCGCCCATCAACAGGGTCATCCAGCACATAAACACACACACAAAATGCACTCACACAGACAGGAAGTCCCAGTTTGTGTCTTTACATTTAATCATTCAGTAATTCTTCAGCCTCAACCTCGACACTTCTATATCCTGCATACCTGTTTGCTCAGTAAATGCAGAAAATTTCAAATATTTAAATCAAACCTAGAATGTTATATTTTTAAAGCCACATAAAATGTCCATAAAGTCTCTGAATCCTGGGCGTCCAGTACAGCTGATCATAACACCAAACCCTTATATGAAAATTATGATATCCTCTAAACCAGTTGATTTTTTTCAAAAGGCACAATTTCCAACATAAACATATTTTGACTGCTGTCACACAAAGAAAACGCTTCACTGTTCGCCAGCTCTTCACTTGCACATCAAGCCCTCAATCATCTCTATTAGCTGCAGTCGGATGATTGTTGATGTCTGTAGAATAATAAATAATGTGGTTTGTCAATGCAATTTTACTCTATTGATGCATTAAGCGATGACAGAGCTGAATATGAATGAGTGGAATATGGCAGTACAAATCTTCACTTGATTTTTTTTTTTTTTTAAGTTTCACTTTTTATGAGTTTCGAAAACATTTAAAAACCTAAAACTGAAGCCGTACACTTTCATTTAACACAGCAAGAGTCAAACTGCTTGTGATTTAAATCAAGTTCAGCATTACTAGCTCACTTTTGTGTCACCAAAAATGCCATTAAATCATAACAAGCGACCTTGAAATTACTCAAACAAAAGCCCCTGGCACAGAAATACTTTAGGCAATTAGTAAACCAATGGCAGGGTAATTTGCAGACATAATAGATAATAAAACAAATATGCCATATGAAGTCCCTGTGCTTGCTAATAGCGGACGCTCTATTCATTAACATCCTGTTAACTTGGAGGCGCTGATTAATAGGTTTTATGGTAAGTAGATGCACTGGGTTAATAAAACAGACTTTCCAGGGCAAATATTACTGGAAATGTCTCCCTCTGCCAGAATCTCATCTGATGCTACGCTGCCATCTGCTGGTTAATGAGCACTGCAGTTTGTTAATGAGTTCAGGGGCACATGGAGGTTAGACTTCATATTTATGCAAAGAAAACAAAGCTGTGAGGGGAAATCAACAGAATGTATTTTGCTGTATGGAAAATTGTGTTTTACACAAGAAAGAAATTCATATGGGTTTGAAATGATATCAGGTAAGTATATGCTCTGAAAAAATGCTAATAAAACTTATTGGGTTGAAAACACAGCATTTGAAGAGGGCATCAGTGAAACATTTTCAGCGTTTTCGCAGCGTATTATTGTGCGACTTTTTGGTCATGATTCAAAATGTGGTATGATAAAACATGGATGGTTACTGTACCTGGATCATGTGTAAAGAGTGTGTGAATATGATGTGAATAAGTGAAGGTTAAAACAGGCTCAGACAGGCAGCAGGCTGAGCAAGTGGAGTGCGCCCCCTAGTGTTTGGGAGCTGAATCACTGCCGTCCATCTCATTCAACAAACAGCAAAGAGAGAAAAGTGTAAACTCGCTCCAATGTGTAAACGCATACTTTCAATTGTGCATGCTTCCTGTGTGCGGTACGGAGCCCCTAAAGGGACATGGAGATGGAAAAAAATGGGATGGGAAAATATTTTTCTATGCATGTGCTTTTTTTCCTTTTTCAGAGGAACACATTCGTTTTGGAAGAGAGCGTAAAAGTTTTGCAAGAGAATGCAAAAGCATTGAAATACAACGCAAAGTTTCTCTGAGGATCGCAAACATTTGTGAGAGAAAGTTGTGTGTGTGAATGCAATGTTTCTCTCGCAAAAGTATTGTGTTCCACAGAAACGTTGTGTTAGCTTGCAAAAGTATTGAAATATCATTTATCCTCTCACCTCATATCATAACTGTTTTACGATTAAATGCAAATTTTCTCAGTGGGGCGCAAAAAGGTAACAAAAGTTATTTATCAGAGAATGGTAAAGTTTTGCAAGTGGACGCAAAGTTTCTCTTGCAAAAGAAACTTCCCTCAAGAAACTTTGTTTACTCTCAAAGTCACTGAAATATTGTTTTTCCTACCACCTCATATTATTCATCACAAACATTTTACGAGCAAATCATTTTTTTTTTAGATAACGCAACAGTTGTTACGAGAGAATGTAAAAGTTTCCTGGGAAATGCTAGATTTTTGTGAGAGAATGTAAACTTGCGAGAAAACGCAAAGTTTAAGGAAACAAAAGTTTTGCGAGAGAACGCAAAAACATTGACATGTAACACAATGTTTCTTGTGAACGCAAAAGTTTTGAAAGCGAACGCAAAGTTTCTTGAGGGAAGGCAAAGCTTTTGCAGGTGAACAAAAGGATTGAAAAAATATTTTCCCCATCACCATGTCCCTTTAGGGGCTCCATAGTACGGCCATTTGCTCGTGGAAAGAAAAAACACCATCACAAACGGCACCAATAAGCATGGTAAAAGCCAATACAAAACGGGGTTAGGCTGAAATCAAAACAGATGCTCGCAAGGTTTGACGCATGCAGTCAACATTACCATCAATGAAACGAAAGAAAATGACAAAACCCTCCTCCAGCATGCACACTTTCCTGCCCAATCAGAATTAGCCCAAACCAGATGTCCACGCCCACCCCGCATCGCCAAGACAACGCCCCGCCCCCGAATGCCCAAGCCCCACCCACCGTCCCTGCATACAGAAAAGGAAAAGCAGGGATATCAATCGGTTGTTGAGTTTTGAGGTGACCAAAAATGCTCTACCTGCGCACCGCATGCTCGGACACACTGATGCTTCGGGAGCGGAAGGCGTCCATGGCCGACAGATCTTTCAGGTCTTTAACGGGAGAGTTTGCGCTGGGGCCTTGCTTCGCCACTTTGGTCGTCCGCAAACTGCCCCGAGGGCAAACGAGGTCAGGTGTGCGTCAGCATAACGTTGTGACCAGGGAGGGTCGGGGGGAATTTGGGGCATTTTAACCACGTCGGCATGGGTGGATGGGGGAGTGCGATTGGTTGTGGAGTGTCATGAAAAGGGCCAGCGACCAATCACAGGTGACGGATCCGAGGTGACGGCACCCCCCCCAAACCACGCCCATCACGCATGGCCCAATCAGAGGAGGGGGGAGGGGTCAAATAAGGAAGTGAAAGGAAAACAAAGTAACTTGGTCAGCAGTGCACACCGAGAACCAGAAAACAGGGACGACACTCAAAAACAAAAAGAAAACAAAGGAGGAAACAGAAAACTGGAAGGAGAAACAGCATAAAGATCAACAGACACTTAACAAGGCATAAAGTAAGCAATATACTGTCAGCATTCTACGAAAGGAATGAAAGAGGAGAAAATAAATGAAAAACTCATCAGAGAGCACAAACATACTGGTACAGGGAAGAAAAAAAGCATTCAGACACTGCTATGATCATTATACTGGAAATTAATAACAATAGGAAAACAGTGATATGATCATGTGTATGTGTGTGTGTGTGTGAGAATTAATACAGCAAACATAACACAAATGAATGACCTGATGGAGTGAAACTAGAAACTGGAACAGAAATTGTAAGGCCTGATAAACTAGAAAGAGCATAAAAAAAGTTCAAAATCTAAATATGAAACATGTTTATGCACATCATTTTAGATTAAGATATTTAATCGTTTTTTTGTGCTTTATGATTGTTTTATTTAAAATGTATTATTTGACATATATATATATATAAATAAAATTAGATTTTTGTCAATCTATGAACCCCAGTACTTGCATAATCAATGAATTCTGAAACAGCAATAATTGAAATAATTTTCAATAATCTACTCTTGAATGATGCACATTAATGTAATTAACAAAACATAGAAAGTATAAATTTGATTTGTATGACTAAATTTTCATGAATATATTAATATTCTTGTGCATGTAACTGGTTGATCCTTCTCTTTTTCAGGCTTTTCAATGACAAGACACAAGACGTACAAAAGAATACAAAAGAACACTGATGGTTTCCACAGAGAATTAACCTGAAATCAGTATCAGGACAATGAGATTAGATGGTTTTGTGACTCTGGACATATCTGCTCATGGAGTGTATTAGTGATATGCCTGGAAAAACAAACTTGTTGTTACAATGATTGCAATGCATTGTTTGCTGCATCAGGTGTGCTGGTTATAATGGTTTAGTAAGTCGTTACTATGGAGATTTCCTGTTAAAGTAAACTGGCTTATGAGACAATGACTGTTTTCACACCCAATACAAAAAGTGAAAATCAAGAAAAGCAAAGACAGAGAATGAATGAAGTAGAAATTAATGGAAAATAATAAGGAATAGAAAATAAGACGGGCTTCGGTTCAAATCCAGATGTTAGTAGGCAGGACTCTTAACCTCTGGTTTATTGGTCCCTTTTTTAGAGACACATGACTAGTTATTTCGACTATTAAACATCAACACAAGTTTTAGAGATGTGTGTACTGTTTGTATTCAGGTGTTTCTTCAACTAGGGGCATTTTTAGTCCTTTTAGAAATTTAACTGCATTAACACACTTTTTAAACTCATTTATTAAATGTGTCTACTAATAATCCTAATCTTTAACAGTGGATGAACACACTGTTTCATGAACCCTCACAAAAATGTTCACCACTGCGTCATTTCCATCAAATCTTAAATCGTAATTCATCATAATTCTGTGGTGGAAATTGAATGTTTTATTTTTTATATTTTGGAATAAAATGAAAATGATCGAAAATGCATCAAACATGTTTTAAAATATTTATAAATATATTTATAAATATACTGCATTTTGCAAAATCCATAGCTTTCACAAAATAAATAAATACACAAATGCTAAAATAACGACTACTGACCAATATCCTCTTTAATTAGACTATCATAGTTTCAAACATGCATTTTTTAAATTAAAAACATAAAAGGCATTTGAAAAGTATCAAAACTAAGTTTGCTAAAAGAAAAAATTTTTTTTTAAATCTCCAGTTTTAATGTGACCTTCATATAGCAAAAAATGAGAATTCGAAATCTATTTGTCTGAATAAAAATCAATCCCTGGGACATAAAGTGGCCGTAGTTAAAGAAACACTCTTTCATAAATGAATGTGTTAATGGTTTTGATGTGACAGTCTGCCTTTGAGAAACAGTCACTGCTGAACCAGATGAGGAGAGAAAGAGAGACACACAGACAAAGAAATGAGACTGATAAGAAAAGACAGCGAGAAAGACGAGACGTCCCACAGTCAAACTAGCATCCGTGTGTGGAAGTGAAAACTGTTCTGACGTAAACCAGACACACAAAGCCAGAAATCACAACACTACCATCAAAAAAAATGAACCAATGAGGCGCCTGAATGACAATCATGCTTTGAGTCCTTCCCACGGCAAAACCTGACATGAGACAAACCGTGATCCGGCCCTGCGTGTGTGAGTGTGTGTGTGTGTGTGTGTGTACCTCTTGGGCCTCTCGTTCAGGCTGGTGCTGCGTGCTCTGAAGCTGCTCTGCTCATGAGAGTCATCGAACGGAAGAAGAGCGTTTGAACGGAGACCCTAATCACACAAAAAATCACACTTCAACTCAAGACCAACAGATCGGTCCGTAAACACATGGGCCTGACAATCCCATCACGCACCTTGGTGATGTACTGAACGAAGTCTTTCCTGAAAGGCAGTCTGCAGCGTATGAACCACATGGCTATCACATGATGGGCGAGAGACACTATGTACTGATTAAACCTACAGAGAATGAAGAAAAAACAAGAAAACACACCATTTAAGATCATTCAGCTCATGGAGGTTGCATTTATTTGATTAAAAATAATTTTTAAATATTATTACAGTTTAAAATAACTGTTTTCTAAGTGAATATTATATTAAAATGTAATTGATTCCTGTGATCAAAGCTGAATTTTCAGCATCATTACTCCAGTCTTCAGTGTCACATGATCCTTCAGAAATCATTCTAATATGATGATTTGCTGCTCAAGAAACATTTCTAATTATTATCAATGTTTGAGAACTAAAAAGTTCAAAAATCCATTTATTTGAAACAGAAATCTCTTGTAACATTATAAATGAACATGAAGTAGTTAAATAGCTGATGAAGGCTACATGTTCTGTATGTGTGAGTTCACAGGTGTGTGTGAGCTTACTCACTTTGAGGGGTTGGTGTACGGCAGCGATATGGCAAAGACGCTGACGTACTGCTCAGCTACGAAGTTAGCATACAGATGTGGGAGCCGCACTAATGCTGAGAGAGAGAGAGAGAGAGAGAGACACGAGACAAAAACATCAGTACTTGAGCTGTATATGATCCACAGGTGTCGTTTTGCTGTGGTTGTATCCTAAAGTGAGTAGGGTGGCTCTGATTGGTCAGAATGTGATAAAGGCTTGCACTCACTGGACAGGAACTCCAGCATGGGCGAGGCCATGGCCACGGTTGCTGAGATATGCGTGAGCTTGACGATGAGGGCGGGCAGGAGTTTGATCATGATGTCGGGCATCTCAACGGTGCACATGGTCAAAGCCACCACACACTGCTTAGCACAGCGGTAAATCAGGCCTTTCTCCAAACACTGGACCAGCTCCCTCTGAGAAAACAGGTGAGGAAACTGGGCTATCAACACATTTCTCCAATTCATTCCTAGATGCGCATCAGATGATTGGCTGCTATCACCTCCAAAACCGTCACTCCAGAGATTAGATCTGCTGCCGACTGATTCATTAATTAATTAAAGTGTAAGAATAAATTTAAGTAAATGTATTCTCACATTAAATTTAACACACTTTCATTTTTATTTAGTTTAAATTTAATAACACATTTAAGTAAATGATTTCTTAATTGAAATTTAATAAGTTTAAGTAAACACATTTAATTTAAATTATATATAATTTATATTATAAATTAAAATGTGTACTTTAAATTTAATAAATGGACATTTTAATTAAAATGTAATACATTTAAATAAATGTATTTAATATTTTATTTAATTTTAATTTAATAAAGTAGTATACATTTATTAATAAATTTGAATTTAAGTGTAATAATACATGTACATAATTGTATACTTAATTTAAATTTAATAATACACTTGAATAAACATGCTTAATTTAAATGTAATAAATTTAAATTAAACTTATTTGATTTAAGTATTTACATACTTTAATACATTTAAGTACACATTTAAATAAATTTATATTTAATTTAAATTTAATAATACATTTATATAATTGTATGTTTATTGTAAATACAATAACACATTTCAATAAATGTATCTTTAATTTAAGTACAATAATTGTATGTTCACTTTAAACATAATAATACACCTAAATAAATTCATATTTAACTTAAGGTAACTTATAAGGTAACAGTTTGGCTTCCTTCGGAGTGTGCCTATGATGCTGTCTAGATAGGCAAATCACTAGGGTTTAGAACACAGCCCTAGCTAAAATTGATAAAACCTGACAAAACTAAAAAAACCTGATGTTCATATTCTGCTCTCATCTGGATAGCGGGGTAGATGTGTATGTGTACCTGTCGGGACTGCTCTAGGTAGCTGTGATAGGAGGTGAGGGCGGTGAGAACAGGAACCACAGCGAGCTGAACATCAGTGAGGGAGAATCCATCAGGAGTTTTCTTTAAACGCTCCGATATCAGACGGTCCGTCACCTGCACACACACACACTCTCCCAAATTACCTCGCTTCCATACAGTTTATTCCACTGAGTTACTGTGTTGTACAGTAGTGGCCAAAATGATTAGAACACTAGTATTTTCACCAGATAGAAAATGGTTTTAAGTCCGTTATTTTTATCTATCTTGTCAGTTTACATTTCCAAACATTCATTTTGACATTAGTTGTAACAATCAAGTGAGATTTTTGTTTGCTCCACACAGAGATCTGATCATCAATGACAAAGAAACAGAACAAACTGAGACAGACTCAATCCAGAAGAACTGTGCCAACGTCTCCAAGATGCTTCAAGAAATCTACCTGCAAAGCCCCCTGAAAAACAATGCGCAAGTGCACCAAGGGCAAAAGCTGCTTTAAACACAAAGCATGCTCACACCAAATGTTGATTTGTTCTATTAACTTAGTTAATAGAAGTTAATTGATAAAGAAAATCTATTTATGACAGCATCCTCATTTTACAGCATTTTTACACAAGTTCCTAAAACTTTGAACAGTACTGTAGCTTTGCAGGAAGGTTTCTTGAAGCATCTTGGAGACACAGTTCTTCTGGATTGAGTCTGTCTCAGTTTGTTGTGTTTCTTCATGTCATTCCAGACAGACTGGATGATGATCAGATCAGATCTCTGTGTGGAGCACTGGCTGTTGTCAGACAAAAATCTCACTGGATTATTACAATTAATGGCAAAATGAATGTTTGGAAATGTAAACTGATATTTCCTACTGACACACTACAGCAAAAGATAGAAATAACTGACTTAAAACCATCTTTTAGCTGCTGAAAATACTAGAGTTCTTATTTTGGCCACCACTGTAAGAGTGTGTGTGTGTGTGTGTGTTGTGTATTACCATGGAGCAGAGAGTGGAGCACAGATGATCGATGTTGCAGGGTGAGGTCAGGATCAAAACTTTGTACTGGATGGTGCAGGACATCTTATCCAGAACCAGCTTCAGAACCTTCCAGTCAGTCTCCTGCAAATCAAACAAAGAGCTGATGTTTTACCTTTCACACCGCGGTAGTTTTATCTGCACACACAGATTGTGTTGCATTTAAATGGTATGTTCCAGGAATGCAAAAACACAGGAGACCGTGTTAAAAATATGGTACATAAATACAGCACCATGAACATACTATGGCGTCATCAGTCATTTTAAAGGGAAGAGGATGTGAGCTGTGTGTGTTTGTGTACCATCTTGAGGCACTGTAGCAGCACGCTGAAGGCCAGGTTGTAGGGCAGATAGGCAGTGCGAATGGAGGAAGGCGGAGCCACCGGTGTGGGACTTCCTGCCGGCGGCGACACGGTTCCTGTTGGCTTCTTATCAGTACCTCTCTTCTCCGACTCCCTGAAAACCAGACATTTGAGATTTAGTCAATCTGAATGTTCTCCTTAATCATTTAAACTTAATTTACATTGGATAACAAATGTAAATAAACGTATACATTTAAATGTAATAATACGTTAATTTAAAAATACATTTATATTTATTCTTTCTTTACATTTTATAATAAACATAGTACTATAATCTGAATAGCCTCAATTTATGCTTACTTTAATATTAATAATAAATGGAATTAAATGTATACTTCATTTAAATGTAATACATTTGAGTTGAATTTTTAAAATATTTATTTAAAAAGTAATTTTAATTTTTAATAAAAATATTTTTAAATTTAAATCCATTTATATTTTATTTACATTTAATAAGTTCAGTCAATCTGAATATTCTCCTTAATTCATAGTTTTACCTCAGTATTAAGACATTAATACTTCTTTTCAATTTAATAGGACATTTTAGTACAATATAAGTTTAATAGTGCATTTAGTCAATCTAAATATCCTCCTTAACAATTAATATTGATAATAAATGTAAATCAATTCACACTTTATTTAAATTTAATAAATTAAAAATTAAATTTTAAATCAATTTATATACATTTATACTTTAAATTTGATATCCTTTAACATCCTCCTTAAGTGTGTGTGAGAAAACATGCTTGTGTTCTTACCCGACGTCACAGTGACAGTATGGGCTGAATCTCAGGACTCCATCTTTATTGGGGACACCCAGACGATGAAGAGAGTCGGCCCTCATCATCAGTAAGAAATCAAAGACCTGACACACAAACAATGAGGGGAAACAACATCATTAGCTTTTCTGAAGTCGCAGTGATTTGAGAAGGTTACGTGCTCTGAGTATTTGGGTTCTAGCGTGTTCTGAGTGTTTGCTACGGTGTTGCTGACTAACTGGAGTCAAAAGCCTGACCTTGAGGCGTATGGAGCTCCCGATGGCACTGTAGTATTTGTTCTTGTAGTGAAGCTGCAGATGAGAAATCAGCAGCTCGTACACTCGACTGGCGTGACTGGCCGGCAGACTGTACAGTTTACTCTGGAAACAGACACACCATCACTGGAGCTGCTACAGAGAGTGCTCATGAGTGACTGATCAGAAGAGGTGCTGCAGTACCTGTAGGATGTCTAACAGTCCCAGTATGGCGGTCCGGACGTCCTCCAAGGGTGACTCCACAGACAGCTCTCTCTCTCCCTCCATAGAGCAGGTTAACGGACGACTAGCAACCTACAGGAGCACAGGAGAGTTTCACTCAAACAAATCAGGTCTCGTCCACTTGTTTGGGATTTTACATAAAAATGCTGGATTAAAAAAAAAAAAAAAAGTTCTAAATGTGAATGAAAGAATTACGCTCAATTGAGGTTGATCATTTTTATTTGGGCATTAACTATGATGGAAACATTTAAACTACTAATAAATCCATGCTTTATTAATATATTAAAAATACATCTTTCATTTACATTAAATAATACATTTTAATAATTCTAACTATTTTAATTATAAATTAATTATATATATATATATATATATATATATATATATATATATACACACACACACACACAAAATTGTATTCAATTCAATAATACATTTAAATAAATCTATACTTTATTCACATTTAATAGTAATCTATACTTAATTTAAATGTAATAGTACATGCAAATAAAACTAAGCTTAATTTTGAAGATAATATTACATTTAAATAAATCAATACTTACATTTAATAGTAAATTAAAATAAATCTATTCTTAATTTAAGTCTGATAATACATTTAAATAAGTGTAAACTCATTCATCACATTTAATAGAAATCACAATGGCTTCCACATTGGCTTTAACTTCCGTTTGCATTTTTATTTTGCACAAATTTCTCAGGAAGTGACTATTTTGTTCTCTTGAATACAAAGGCTGCTGAATTTGCAAATGTTGTATTACTGCTACACAGTTAATGGCACGTGTCTCTGTGGAATAGGTAGCCAATGGAAGAAGTAATGAATGATTTATATCATCTTGTTTGAAAAGCTTTTCTTAAATCAAATTAAATTCTTAAGAATTATAGCTATCATTTAACAACTCCATATTCCCTTAGATATGCTTGAATGAATAAACTATTTCAGGGCTATATCAGGGTTTTTTAAGCTCAAATTTAAGACTTTTTAAGACCTGCACAAATAAAATTAATACCATATGAGAGGGGTAGGGCAATGTCTACGGTAAACTATTAAACTGTAAAAAGCATGACTTACAGTTCAGAAAGAGGTTTTCACAAAAACAAAAGTTTTATAAAATGACACTAAACCTTTCAGCCTTTAAACCATTTTTTAAGAAAATGGATGAGTCAAAAGTATTAATTATATTAATTTAAACAATTATCAATAAATTATTATATTAATTAAATAAACACATTTTAGTGTTTAGATTTTTATAATGAATTATCTCCTTATCGATCCACCAGTTCACATTTACAGCTCTGCGTGTTTGGAGGGTAAAAACATGGGTCGATTTTCGCATTGGTCTGAACAAAAACAACCCAATGTTCCTGCAATACTGGAGGCTGCAGTTCTAGGACTGCATAGGACCCTATGTTTTTTGGGACAGCACCATCTATTCCAACAGAGGAGACCTGATTCAAACATCAAAAAAACAGATGCAAAGACTAGATCCATGGAAACTATACATTTTTTATCTTTACATCTTATTTTTAATGTAAGATCTAGTGTGAACTTGAGTGTTTGAGGGGGTGACAGCGGCTAATGAACTGAAGCCTCGCACAGACAAGTCTTTCTTTCCAAGAAAACTGAATTTAAAACCAGAATATATTGAAATAAATTAGGTTAAATATTTCAAGAGGGTTACCAACGGGTATGTTTAGGGTTAGGAGTTGATTAGGACAATAATTAAATGTATACAATAAAACAACTACATAATTCCTTAAAAATAATAATAATAATAATAATAATAATAATAATATACAGAATTGAATAGCAAGTGCTATAAAATAGTATGAGCCGCTAATATTTAGTCATTTTGAGTCTAAAAGGGACAGTTTTTTTTTTTTTTTTTAAGAATAGAGAGTGCTAGAGTTAGGGGGTCAAATGAAGATGGAAGAGATGTGTTTTTAGCCGATTCATGAAGATGACTAAGGACTCAGCTGCTTGGATTGAGTTGGGCAGATCATTCCACCAGCAGGGAACAGTTAATGTAAAAGACTGTGAAAGTGATTTTGTGCCTCTTTGGGATGAACAATAGTGAGCGTTCACTTGCAGAACGCAAGCTTCTAGAGGGCACATTAGTCTGAAGTAATGAATTTAGGAAAAGGGGTGCAGAGCCAGTGGTGGTTTTGAAGGCAAACATTAATGCCTTGAATTTTATGCGAGCAGCTATTGGTAGCCAGTGCACATTGATAAACAGAGGTGTGACATTCTTCATTCTTTCTTACATTCTTTTTAGCTCATTAAAAATTGTAAAGGTTTGATAAAACTGGCTGGAAGACCTGACATAATACATACAAAAAATAAATAAAAATAAAATAATAAAAAAAACAAACAAAAAAACACTATAGGCATCCTAGAAATCCAGTTCTGAAACTACAGCCTCCGGTATTGCATGAATACCCTACTCACAACAACAGCCTTATTGAACATGCACATTCATTCTCTGCCAGCAGGAGGGCTTTCGGAACTGTTTCCGCGGTAACGGCAGAACAGCACTGGACTTTGAAATGTGCAGCGCTCATGTTTATTTATAGCCTTTTGAAGTTTAATCACCACATTAAGCTGTATCGAGATTCTGGTCTGTACCCAAATTTAAGACCTCTTGAAATCATAATTAAGACTTTCTTGTACAATTTAAGACATTTTAAGGACCCGCGGGAACCCTGTATAATAAAGGACCATCAGAAATGGTGGAAATCTAGATTCCCTAACATGTGAAAAATTTAATTTTTTGTATTTTAAATTGAAATTTCAAACTGGAGGAAAATGGAATGCCTGCGCTTCCGTTAGTGACATCATGAGTGCGCAGAGCTACCTTCTCGATGATGTCGAGCAGGCTGCTGAAGTGATGGGTGCTGCAGCCCTCGGCGAGATCCACCAGCAGCTGCGTGGCCTGTTTCCTGACGGACAGATCTCGATCTTCGGCGATCTGACCCAGCTGAGGAATCACCACCACCTCGATCAGCTCCTCCTGGTCCCAGAAAACACAAAAAAAATCAAGAAAAACCACAGCCATCTCATGAACACAAGGAAAGGCATGACTGGTTTAGGACTGACTTCGTAGAGCTGTCGGTTTGTGCTGAGCACGAAGGACAGGATGTACAGAACCTTGATCCTGATCACAGTACGGCTCTCATTCCTGACACACACACACACACACACAAAGAGAGAGAGACAGTGTGCGTTATTCCCAGGATTCATTTAACACATGACTTTAGTGAATATGATGATTCAACCAGACCTGAAGAACTTCTCCATGAGTTTGAGCAGGTTCTGCAGCCACCCGTCTTTGGCCGGCTGAATGGACTGAGCTCTGTAGGAAATCAGCGTCAGCACAGACGCATCCTACAGGACAGATTCAACAACAGCCCATCAAACCAAAATAATGCAATTCATTTAAATACAAATGAAGAGTTTATTTGCAAAAAAACATTTTAAATGTAAATGAAAAATCATGTTTTTTATTATGTTATCATGTTTTTATTGTTTGATTGTTAGTTAGCTCTATGTGTTAGTTATTTTTAACCTAATCAAAATAACCCAACTGCAGTTTGATTGAGATTAATTGGAATGCACAATGAAAAAACTTCTGAGTTATCCTTTTTTGCAAATGAACTCTTCATATATTCTTCCTTTACACTGAATAATACATTTAGTCAATGATAATATCCTCCTTCATTTATACATAATTTAATTGTAATTATAAATTTAAATAAATCCATACTTCATTGAAATGTAATAATATTTTAAATTAAATTTAGCAATACATTTAAATACATTTACACTTTCTTTCAATTAAATAAATTCAGTCTGAATATCCTCTTTAATTTATACTTAATTTAAATAATCAATTTAAATACATTTATATAAATTTAGTCAATCTGAATATACTCCTTAATTTATCCTTAAATTAATTTTAATAATGAATTTAAATATATGTATATTTTAATTTGATTTTAATGTCAAAATAAATTTAAACACATTTTACCTTTAATTCAATTTAATAAAATTTAGTTAATCTGAACGTCCTCAATCTATACTAAACTTACGTTTAATAATCAATTTAAACAAATCTATACTTCATTTAAATTGAATAATACATTTTAATTTAAATGTATTAATAAAATTTAAATACATTTACACTTTCATGAAATTTAATAATACATTTCTGAATATCCTTCTTAAATCAGTCAGTAATATCCTTAATTTATACACAATTTAAATTTATTAATAAATTCAAATAAATATATACTTAATTTAAATGTAATATGTTTAAAAATAAACGTTTAATACAACATTTAAATAAATGAATACATTCAAGAAGGGTGAATCAAACCAGACAGCTTCAGAAGTGGACAGACAGACAGAGAGCGAGTGAAACTCACGGGACGTTTATCGGCGCACTTCTCCACCAGGCTGAAGAATCTCTGCGAGGATCCGTGGAAGTCGTTCTGCTCGTACAGCTCCTCGACGGTGCTGAGTAACTCATAAACGATCACCTTCAGGTCAGAGCTGCCCATCGTCTGCACACACCAAATATATGAAGAGCGTCAGGAGATATAATACCCATAAAACAGCTCAGAGTGTGTGTGTGTGTGTGTGTGCGCGCGCGTTTTTGTGACAAATGAGGACATAAATTTGTATAATGACAAGGGTATGACAGGTATTACGAGGAGAAGGTGACTTTTCAGGACATTACCCCATGTGCCCACTTTTCAAAACGCTTATAAAATCACACAGAATGGAGTGTATTGAAAATCTGAAATAGCACAAAGTTTCCTGTAAGGTGTAGGGTTAGTGTAGGGCAATAGCACATACAGTTTGTACAGAATAAAAACCATTACGCCCATGGGATGTCCCCACTTTTCACAAAAACAAACGTGTGTGTTTGCGTGCGTGCGTACCTGTATCTGCTGCAGTAGTCTCTCTATGATAGACAGCAGGATGTCCCACGTCACGACGAGCAGCTCTCGGCCGTACTTCTTGATGAGTCGTGTGATCGACAGCACAATCTCGTAGGACACCACCTCATTCACGCAGCTCATGGCCTGGGCACAGAGGTCAAACACTAGTAGGTTTCATAATATATATATATATATATATAAAAACACAAACTGATGGCAAATTTGCACACACCTTGTAGAAGGAAGGCAGGACCAGAGTGGGTGTGTTTTTGAGGGCAGGAAGTCTGTGAGCTCCCCACAGCGCCATACCAACAAAAAACACAGCACCCCTGAGAAGAGCGGCGTCCTCACTGTACACCCTTCACAAGACACACACACACACACACACACACACACTACTGAGAACACTAGAGCTGTCAACATTACAACAATTCAGCAGTTCATGCCAACACCAATGACTCTCAATCCTAATTTCAATACTAAAGCAAAAAAATTGCTAATAATGTTTGCCTTTGTTTAAAATGTTAAATATTAATATAAATTTTATTATATTAATATTTAACCTTTTTATTAGTAGGGATGCACCGAAATGAAAATTCTTGGCCGAAGCCGAAGAAAATGAAACACTGGGTCGAAGGCAGAAGGCTGAATACAAAACACGGTTTTTCACGTTTTTTTCCCTATTGCATAAATTAAATAGCCAAAATGTGCTTTTTACTGTTTTGTCTTGCTTTTCAAAGAAAAATATCAATTACAAAACAACAATTTAAAACTATTTACTTGAGACCTCAGTGCTTCTTTTTGTTGACAACAGCAGATTTATAAATGATGTTTGTCGCATATCGCATTGTCACATGCCTTTAAAACAAATTCATAAAAATTTTAAGGCCACTGCACACAGAGTCCAAAATTTTTGTCTGAAATTTTCGCACGTTGAAAAATAAATACAATCTCACCTTGTGTCAATCACGTTTACACACTGCCTCTGAAACTTTCATCCTTCATAAAAAAAATTATAATAATGGACCAGGTTTGATTTTCTGCGTTTTCGCATCTATAGCAAGCATTTTGATAGGAAAGGATGACGAATACGAAAAATACGAAAAACGCATACGTAATTTCGGACTCCGTGTGCAATGACCTTTACTGAGCAACTGATGAGTAACACTGTTTCAGAATGCATGCGATTCAAGCGTTTATTAGAAAACATAACATTCTGCTGTTTATTTTCTAATTGTTTAAGGCATTTCACGATTTCAATCATCATACAGTAACCAGCAACAACCAACTCTTCCTCTTCTCATCGGAGACATGCGATGCGGTACTAAACGGTCTCTGGCTGTCGGTGCTTGTAATGATTTTTGCGTCTTTTTCGGACAGTTTTAAATACTTCCACACTGCAGACGTGTTTCCTGCATTAGTGTGCGTCTCTATTTGATCACGGCACGTCATTATTCAGTACAATTTATTCTTATTATGCTATTTTTGGCCGAATAATTCCGGTTGCCGAACATTCAGTGCATCCCTATTTATTAGCAAAAAGAAATACTAAAAGTAGAATGAAACTTATATAAAAAAAGTTTAAATGTTTTTATTTAACAAATAATGTTATTTTTTTCAAGTATATAACTACTGTTATTATTATTATTACCATTATATTTATAGCCTATTGACTCTCTAACCAATCACAAATCTGTCTTCTGTCATTATAAGTCAGTGTGTACCTCTCCTCCATGATACGGCACATGGTGTATATGGCACTGTGACCCAGGTGAGTTCCCAGCACTTTACGCATCAGCTAGAGACACAACCAGACAAAAACAACAACAGAAGTCAAAACATGCTTCTGAACTGCACCATAAATGTGATTTATTAAATTCGACTGAATACCTTCCAGCAGGATTCACAGAACTCCTTCACGTTAACCGTTCGGCACAGTGTGATGATGAACACCGTCAGGGAGTCGGAGGGCAGGCAGTTATAACACACCACAGCGTCTAACACCTGCAGCGCAACCTACACACACAGATTCAGATATCACTGCTTTTATCATAATCCTGAAAGATTGAGCCAAACAACAATTTTTTTACCTCAATATCTGTGGAGGAAGTCGTCCGGTTACAGAGGAGGCAGACTTTCCTGTGAGAAACAAATCAATGAAGTTAGTGCATGTGAAAACTCTCTTACATATGCTTTTCTTTTACTATTTTGACAAAATCAAAAAAAAAAAAAAAAAAATGAATTCCAAAGAAATTCATACATAGACAAATTTACACCAGCATTCAAACGTTTGGGGTCATTGAGTTTTTGTCTTTGAAAGAAGTCTCTTATGCTCACAGAGGCTGCATTAATTTAATTAAAAATACAGTAAAACCACTAATATTGTAAAATATTATTACATTACAATAATATTACATATTATTCTAATTCAAAATACTTTAAAATGTAATTGATTCCTGTGATCAAAGCTGAATTTTCAGCATCATTACTCCAGTCTTCAGTGTCACATGATCCTTCAGAAATCATTCTAATATGTTTCTTGAGCAAATCAACATTTCTATCAATGTTAAAAACAGCTACTATGTATTTTTGTGGAAATTGTGATACAATTTCTCAGGATTCTTTGATGAATGGAAAGTTCAAATAAACACCATTTATTTGAAATAGAAATCTTTTGTAACACAATAAATGTCTTTACTGACACTTTTGATCAATTTAATGCATCATTGTATTAATTCTTTCAAAAAACACAATCTAAAAACAGACCCCATACTTCTGAACTGCAGTGTATATCTGTCAAAATTCAAGTACTTAAGCAGAAGCTTTCAAAAGGTAATAGGAAATGTGAGTGTTTTCTTACTGGACCATGAGGGAGACGTTCTCATCCAGGTAGCAGGAATTAAATTTGACCAAGTTCACGAGGACATGCAGGAAATCTGATGACAGACCGATGTCCATCCACAGCAGAACGAACCGAGCTGAGAGAGAAAACACATACAAACACGTATTACAATCTGCATATGATGCTACACAAACCATTTATACATAGAAAACAGCAGCTCAGACATCTGTTAAATATCTTCTTGGAGAAAGAAAGTCATACAGGTGAGCAAATGAGTTTCTTTCTCCTCTTGAACACAAAAGAAGATATTTTGAAGAATGCTGAAAACCAAACAGTTGACGGTAGCCATTGACTTCCATAGTATTTTTTCCATAGAATGGAAGCCAATGGCTAAAGACAACTGTTTGTTTCCTAACATTCTTCAAAATATATTATTTTGTGCTTAGAAAAGAGAGAAACTCATACAGGTTTGGAACGACATGAGGGTGAGTAAACGATGACAGCATTTCCCTTTTTAGGTGCATTATCTCTTTACGAACACCAGGATGAATCAAAGCACGTGTGAACCGTACCGATCTCCTCCTCTAGGTAGGTGATGTCTTTCCCGTTCTCCGTGAGAGCCTTGAACACCTCCAGTCTCTCGGCCAGATCTTCATTAGAGGGCAGATAGTCCAGAATGATCTTGAAGAAGTACGCTCTGAGCGGACCCAAGCGCTCACCCTGCACAAGAAGATCACGAGGAAAGCATGAGTGGTGTTTGCAGCCACACTGCACTGTGGTTCGTAAGGAGTTCAAAATGTGCACCTGTCCCTGTATAATGGCTCTCAGCAGCACCAGCACTGCATGACGGGCTTCAGGCAGCTGCTCAGGATGCATCATGTCCTCCACGGCCTTCCACACGGCCTCCACCGCACGCTGAAACACACACAACACACTGTAGATCTGCTCACCTGCACATGTGTGACCCTATACCACAAAACTAGCACGGTTATATTTGTAGCAATAGCCAACAATACATTGTATGGGTCAAAATGATCCATTTTTCTTTTATGCCAAAAATCATTAGGATGTTAAGTAAAGATCATGTTCCATGAAGATATTTTGTAAATTTACTACTGTAAATATATCAAAACTTAATTTTTGATTAGTAATATGCATTGCTAAGGACTTCATTTGGACAACTTTAAAGGCAATTTTCTCAATATTTAGATTTTGTTGCACTCTCAGATTCCAGATTTTCAAATTGTTGTATCTCAGCCAAATATCGTCCTATCATAACAAACCATACATCTGTGGAAAGCTTATTTATTAAAAAAATTGAGCCTTATGACTGGTTTTGTGGTCCAGGGTCACATATATGAGCAGGCAGATGCTCCTCACCTCCTCAAACTTCTTGGATTTGGCGAGTTCGCACACGTGGTTGATGACTTTGATCCGGTGGTGGAGGCTGTACTCTGGAGTGAGTTCCTGAAAGAGAGAATATATGAGAAACACAAGGTCGTGGAGAAGTGTAGATGACGTGAGTGATTATTGGAGTGTTTCTGACCATCAGGATTTCCAGCGTGATGATAAACTCTGATGGTTTGCTCTCGGTCTGTTTGCTGTGGGGCCGAGTCGGGCCCAGGCCAAAGATCCCCTTGAACCGGTCCCGCAGAGACTCTTTACTGGGCTGTTTATTCATCTTCAGTCCTGCGAGAGACCCTGAATGAGAGAATGAGATATTTCAAACCTGATACAAGGCTGATATATAAACTAAAAAAAAAAAAAAATTGTAAATAATATTTTAAATGTATATATTTTTTATTTCTATTATTTTCTATTTTTAGATCCAGAATTAAAATACATTTTTGATTTTTTTGATTTTTATTTTAAAATTAATTATTTATTATTAAAATGTTTTACATTTTTAAAAATATTCTGCTATTATTTTTATTATAAGCTTTCTTTTTTTCAAACCTTTTTCCCCTACCCCTGTTTTTTTCTGCTTTTTTGATGCATCTTAAAAAATTACAAATAAATCAAATTCAGTATGTTTTAAAATATTGTATTTATTCTATTTTAAATATGTACCTACAAAGATGCCTTTTTTATGATGACAGCCTAAGAGAATATTAATTCAATGTTTTAATATCTCTCACAGAATTAAAGAAAGAGTACACATATATCGAGGGGCCCAGGGCCCCTGAATGACTGGTAATGGGTCCCTGGATCAGAAAAGATTGACAACTCCTTCTTTAAACAGTCTTTCATATGTCATTTTGGGGTCTCTTTGTGGCATGTCATTTCTAGTACATTGGACCTCAGGATATTTGAGGACCTCAGCTCCTCAAGACCTCAAAACACTTCTACTAAACCATAACTCATTTGTAGCATAAATAACAATCCATTTCACTGATATATCGCTTATTTTGACATGAAAACATGGCAGGAAAACAATACACAGAAGTCAAACGTCTGACACCTCGTGACAGTCCAGTTCAGCTCAGCCCATGCACAAAAAAAAGCCTGCATTTAAAAATGCACCAATTGACTGTGACAGAGACAATAAAAGTTACCTGAAAATAAAAGCGTCAAATAAACCGTGTAAATACACGCAAATCTCCGATGTGGTCAGATAAACAAACCAAATTAAATAAATAAACCAGTATCAATCCACAAACAACATGCCAATGCAGCAAACAAACACACTGCTATTTACCGTCTGCGGATGAAGGAGGTGGGACGATATCGAGAACATAAAACAAAAAAATAGAACTGAACCGCTCCCGATTTATGCATTTATTTGTCACACTGTGTCTCAGCCAACAGACGTACCCCTACTCTCACCAGCCCATTTTACTGCCCCCCGGAAGTCATGCTTAACACACTTCCTACAAAAACACGTCACGTGACAACTGACTGCATGGAATTGTAGTTCTGAGGGCCGCGAGCGCACGTTCACTTTACAAGCGCTGGCGGTGTTCAGAAACTACACACGAAAATCGCTTATGAAACTGACGAGTCTGAATCGGTTCTTTCCGAGAATCGGTTCTTTCGAACAGTTCGATTTAGATGAACCCGTTCAAACAATCGATTCAGTGATTCGTTATAGACCCTGCGTCCCAATGTGTACACTATCCACCCTATCTGCCCTAAATAGTATTGAACATTACTAATGTCACATAGAATTTAGGATGGATAGTATGCACATTGGGACGCAGGCTCCGTAAATATCCGCTCGGATCCGTTCACTGCGATTCAAACAATTCATTGAAAAGATCCGGCTCAAAAGAATGATTAATTCAGGAGTCGGACATCGGTATCAACAGCATGGATAGGGATGTTGTGTCTAGGAGGTTTGTTTTTAGCAAAAACTGATGTTATATTTGTGACATTAAGTCAGGTAATGTCATCTAATGTTGGCGCCAGTCCGGAATTTATGTGTTTATATATTCAATCGTTTGACTGTAAGAATGAACTCTCCATATTTCACCGAATCAGTAGCTATGTTAGACACTTGTGCAACTGAAACTATGGTGAAAAGTGATGTAAATAAAGGAGGAATTCGCAGATTGAGATCCAGAATAGCTCAAGGGCTCAGATCAGAAGATGGTCCTCCAAAAGTGAAAGCAGAAGTTCATGAACAGAGTATTTCAGTCGCTCCACTGCAGAAACATGCAGAAACTCCTGCAGGTGAGGCGAACTACACAGGTGAAATTACATTTATTTAAAAATATTTTATGTAATTGCATATCATTTCTAATCATTTTCTATAATTATATATTTTTATATAATACATGTTTTTAAAATATTATTATTACTATTTTATTTTGTACAGAGACTTTGTCAAGTTGCAATAACACAACCATAAAAGTGAAAGAAGAAGCAGATCAAGCCCCTTTGACGTCACCTAGAAAACCAAGGCGGGGCCGTGTGAAGGTGGAGTATGAGGAGGAGGAAGGGGCGGAGCTGAAGAGGGAGCGCTGGGAGCCGCGTGATTGGAGAACACAGTTGTCATTCATCAGGGAGATGAGGAGCAAACGGGACGCTCCCGTGGACCAAATGGGAGCTGAGAAATGCTACGACTCCGAGGCCCCACCTGAGGTGGCGAGAACCAATCGCAGATCACCTGAGGTGACCGACAGCCAATCAGAATTCTCGGTTCTTTTCTCAGGTGCGTCATTACCAGGTGCTGATCTCCTTAATGCTGTCCAGTCAAACGAAAGATCACGTGACGGGCGGCGCTATGCAGAGATTACGTGAGCATGGACTCAGCGTGGACGCCATACTCAAGATGGACGATGAGACTCTGGGTAAACTCATCTACCCCGTGGGCTTCTGGAGGGTAAATGACGTATGAGTTCAAATACATGTACATATAATCAGAGCAACAGATTTCAACAATCAAAAACTCACAAACTTGTTCTCAGACAAAGGTGAAGTACATCAAACAGACCACGGCTCTGATCCAGCAGGAGTTTGGCGGAGACATTCCTGACACGGTGGAGGGTCTGATGCGTCTGCCGGGCGTCGGCCCTAAGATGGCCCACCTGGCCATGGACATCGCCTGGAACCGGGTGTCAGGCATCGGTAAGGTGGAAGTTAAATTGCTGTCTGTTCTGATCTCGATCATATTGCTATATTTTTCTACCCAGTCAGACATACAGATTTGGTGAAAAGTCAAAGAACATTTTTGCAACCAACATTCTAGATTAGAACACCATAGCAACATCCTACATTCCTAAAAATGTCTAATCTTACTATAAACCCCCCAAAGATATATCTCCGTTCTCTTTCAGACAAGGCATTGTCAAGTCAAAATTTCAAGTTTATCTTGATCTTTTCTCATTTTTGAGATTTAGATGTTGTAGAGTGGAACAGTAAAGAAGATTTTTAGCTGAAACTGTGGTCCTTGTGATTCATTAAATGCAAGTCAGCGGCTAGCAGTTTTTTTTAAAAGAGCATATCAAGAAGCACAAAATGAATACTCCTGGCGATATATTGAGGTCTTATGAAGTGAAACCATCCATCTGTGCAATCCAGAGCCTCAGGCAAACAGTGAATTGCGATTGTTTTCTACGATCCGGTTCTTTCGGACAGTTCGTTTCTGGTTCAAATAACTGATTCAAGAGTTTGTTTATATAATCACACAATGATGTAATGTATACACAATTATATTATTATTAAAGCACCCAATAATTATGTGAAACCTGGATGTTTTACATGTCTAAAACATATAAAGTGAATAAACTAGTCTTTGATATACTCACCTTTTTATATAAGCTATGAGAAAGCAAAAAAAATTCATTTTGCCCCTTCATTCGTTCCACAGTGAGTTTTGTTTGAGTAACTTGTAGATCTGTGATGCTCGAGCCTCGAACAGTTTCAGATGATTCATTCAAATTTGCTGAACTGGTTCATTCAGTTCACTAAAAAGAACCAGTTCAAAAGAATGATTTGTTCATCATTACTCTGAACCATTTCACCTGGACTCTGGATTTACAGGTAATAATGTTGCAAACAATGTTCAGGTTCTTGCACAGACCAATCATTTCACTTCATAAGACCTCATATTATTATCAAGAGGCACGGGTATTCATTTTGCGTTGCTTGATATGCTTTTTACCCCCAAAAAACTTGCAGCCTCTGACTTGCATTTTATGAATCACCAAGGACCACAGTTTCAGCAAAAAATCCTTTTCACTGTAATGCTCAAGAAAAAAGTCACTTAAATCTTGGATGGTCTGAGGGGTGAGTAAATTAACGGCAAATTTTCATTTTTGGATGAACTATCACTTCAAGTGTTATTGTGAATGTGTGTGTGTGTGTAGGTGTGGACACCCACGTTCACCGAATCTCAAACAGACTCGGATGGACCAAGAAGGAGACCAAGACACCAGAGGAGACACGGAGAGCTCTGGAGGAGTGGTTGCCACGGTAACCTCTATTTTCGGTCCTGTTGTTGCTAACATTCATCTCTACAACAATTTGACTGAAGCACCGTTTTAATCTGTCTTCCCTCTTCTCGCAGAGATCTGTGGAGTGAGATCAACTGGTTGCTGGTTGGCTTCGGGCAGCAGGTGTGTTTACCTGTTTCTCCACTGTGCTCCGTGTGTCTCAATCAGCACACCTGTCCCTCCGCCCACCGATCGTCTCCCAACAAGAAGCTCAAATCCAGCCCAGCGAAACCGGCCGGTAACAGTCCTGCTGACAAACTAGCATCTCCAACAAAACAGGTCAAAGAAGAGCCAGCGGATGCATCCCTGTCTCAGAGGAAGAGCACAGCCAAACAGGAAGTGTTACGAAACCAGCTACAAGAACAGCCGACATCAGAAGACAACGCTTCATCTGTCCTCAAAAAGAGAAGCAGGAGGAAAGGGAGAGCAGGAGCACAACAGGACAGACCTCCTTCTTCACGCCAGACACAGAGGACAGCAGAGACTTAGATTCTGTTTCAACAAAGTACTGTGTAAATGCAAAACAAACATCACATTGATTCGTTCTGTAGGTTTTCTATCAAATAAATTGTAACTAAAATGGAAAATATAAAACTGTTATTGTTTTGTATTAGTTTTACATTAAATGACATTGTACAGAACAGTATTCAACTCCCATCTCTACAATATATAATGTACAAATATTATTTTATGGAAGGAACCCATATATAAAAATTTCCAGTGTACACTGTTGTATATATATATATATATATATATATATATATATATATATATATATATATACAGGTGCTGGTCATATAATTAGAATATCATCAAAAGTTGATTTATTTCACTAATTCCATTCAAAAAGTGAAACTTGTATATTCATTCATTACACACAGACTGATATATTTCAAATGTTTATTTCTTTTCATTTTTCTGATTATAACTGACAACTAAGGAAAATCCCAAATTCAGTATCTCAGAAAATTAGAATATTGTGAACAGGTTCAATATTGAAGACACCTGGTGCCACACTCTAATCAACTAATTAACTCAAAACACCTGCAAAGGCCTTTAAATGGTCTCTCAGTCTAGTTCTGTGGGCTACACAATCATGGGGAAGACTGCTGACTTGACAGTTGTCCAAAAACGACCATTGACACGTTGCACAAGGAGGGCTAGACACAAAAGGTCATTGCAAAAGAGGCTGGCTGTTCACAGAGCTCTGTGTCCAAGCACATTAATAGAGAGGCGAAGGGAAGGAAAAGATGTGGTAGAAAAAAGTGTACAAGCAATAGGGATAACCGCACCCTGGAGAGGATTGTGAAACAAAACTGCAGCTGGAGTCAGTGCTTGAAGAACCACTACGCACAGACGTATGCAAGACATGGGTTTCAGCTGTCGCATTCCTTGTGTCAAGCCACTCTTGAACAACAGACCGCGTCAGAAGCGTCTCGCCTGGGCTAAAGACAAAAAGGACTGGACTGCTGCTGAGTGGTCCAAAGTTATGTTCTCTGATGAAAGTAAATTTAGCATTTCCTTTGGAAATCTGGGTCCCAGAGTCTGGAGGAAGAGTGGAGAGGCACACAATCCACGTTGCTTGAGGTCCAGTGTAAAGTTTCCACAGTCAGTGATGATTTGGGCTGCCATGTCATCTGCTGGTGTTGGTCCACTGTGTTTTCTGAGGTCCAAGGTCAATGCAGCCGTATACCAGGAAGTTTTAGAGCACTTCATGCTTCCTACTGCTGACAAGCTTTATGGAGATGCAGATTTCATTTTCCAACAGGACTTGGCACCTGCACACAGTGCCAAAGCAACCAGTATCTGGTTTAAGGACCATGGTATCCCTGTTCTTAATTGGCCAGCAAACTCGCCTGACCTTAACCCCATAGAAAATCTATGGGGTATTGTGAAGAGGAAGATGCGATATGCCAGACCCAACAATGCAGAAGAGCTGAAGGCCACTATCAGAGCAACCTGGGCTCTCATAACACCTGAGCAGTGCCACAGACTGATCGACTCCATGCCACGCCGCATTGCTGCAGTAATTCAGGCAAAAGGAGCCCCAACTAAGTATTGAGTGCTGTACATGCTCATACTTTTCATGTTCATACTTTTCAGTTGGCCAAGATTTCTAAAAATCCTTTCTTTGTATTGGTCTTAAGTAATATTCAGATTTTCTGAGATACAGAATTTGGGATTTTCCTTAGTTGTCAGTTATAATCATCAAAATTAAAAGAAATAAACATTTGAAATATATCAGTCTGTGTGTAATGAATGAATATAATATACAAGTTTCACTTTTTGAATGGAGTTAATCAATCAACTTTTTGATGATATTCTAATTATATGACCAGCACCTGTATATATATATATTAGTACACTAGTATTAAATTAGAAGTGCGTATTAGTGTAGTAACTTAATATTTATTGGATATATGTTTTTTTTTTTTTTTTTTTTTGGGGGTATATGTTATTTACATTTATTTAATTAATTTTTATGAAATTATGCTTACCAAGGCTAAAATACTTTTTTTTAATGTAATATATTTTAAAATGTAATTTATTCCTGTGATCAAATCTGAATTTTCAGCATCATTCCTCCAGTCTTCAGTGTCACATGATCCTTTAGAAATCATTCTACTATACTGATTTGCAGTTCAAGAAACATTTCTGATTTTGATCAGCAGTTTTTGCTGCTTAATATTTTTGGGGATTCATATTTTTTTCTAGGCAGTGTTCTCATGCTGGTTCAGCTTTGATTTAATTCAGTCCTAAACTGTTTTTGTCAACACTAGAGGGCAGAACGGCCAAAAAAAAAAACAAGTAATTACTTCACCTATAAAATCCATGTTTACTTGCGCGCAGACTTTATAAATATGAGAAAAGCACCCGATCACAGAGTCTCTGGTCAGGTTACAGTACATTTAGCATTATGCATTAATTGTATTCATTGTATTTTTACTGTTTTCCAGCTGAATGGTTTAATCATTGTGTTTTAGTGTCTTGCAGAGTTGAACGTGTGGGCGATCTGGCCTGTTTTAAATGCAGTGGGTGATATATATATATATATATATATATATATATATATATATATATATATATAGTCGATCATCACTGCTCCAGGTCAGTTTGTGTTATTGAATCAGTGCGGGTTAGGTGAGCTGATCCCAGATCTGTCCATAAAACACACGTGAAGAGGAAGAGTTCCGCGTGGATATCTGACTTATCCAACGTCTGATCTCTCCAATCCTCTCTCTCTCTCTCTCACGCGCACACACTTTACAGTAACTCGGCTCATTGGTCTCATCCTCTTCCACCTGTTCTCGCGCTCGCACACTGATGCGTTCCGTGCTCAGATACCCAACTTTATTACTGATTGATTAGAATATTATAGATTATAAGAGGAATAATCAGTGAGAAGGCTTGTGGGATGCGTGACTGACGGAAGCTGGGCTGGAGGAAAGGCTGCTAAACTTATTGGACTGTTAATGGGATGAAGAGGGTCATTTGGTGGAAGACACACTCGAGTAAAGATCTATTTTAACAGAAATCGAAGTAAACATTTTTGTAACATGCGGGACTTTTTAAAACAAACGGATCGGACACTGTTTTACGTACGTAGGCGCTCAGGTTTGCGTTCGAATTAAAGCGTTTATTTGGATATTATTTAGCTTGTTTATATATTAATAGGCCTATATCACATTTTTAAATATTGAATTGGTAAAAAAAATATATATATTTCGTACCGTTTGGATGTTACATTACGTTTATTCTAATGACTAAGAAACAACGCCTGCATACTCAGCATGCGGAATAATGCATCCTCAGAAACTTTAATAAAGCTCGTGATATAATAGACCAGCCTGTGTTTATGCTGTGATTGAACGCGACTGCAGTTGGATATGGCGAACACTCTGGAGAGGGAGATTCTGGAGCGGGAGCTCCGTCCACGGCTCTGTTATTTGACTAAAGGAGATTGCGGCTACGGATTTCATCTGCACGGGGAACGCAACCGAGGAGCGCAGTTCATCCGCAAGATCGAGCCGGGCTCCCCCGCGGACCTGTCCGGTCTCAGGTCCGGCGACCGGCTGGTGGAGGTGAACGGAGAGAACGTGGAGGGAGAGACGCATCAGCAGGTAATGAGAGAGGAGAACCTGTTGGACCACTTCACCTGGGACACAGACAGGGATGTGTCTCACAACCTAGTGAGCTGCCTACCTAGACAGCATTTTTGGGAATCATACTGATTCCTTTGAACGTTCCAAACGCGCACGAAAATTCCAAAAACGCGCAGAGCTGTCTAACTAGGGATCTCACTATGTTTTGAGACGCAGCCAGTGTGTTATATTCCACACTGAGGTGACAGCGTTAATGTATATTTGTTTAAGATTGTATCATTGTGTGTTGATGTTAAGAAAACACTGCAGTCTCGCCTCTGCGAAACCTCCGAAACTTTCCCCTCCACCCTTACTAACACTTACAGTGGAAACCACAGTTTACCATAGTTACTATTGTAAAACTAATAAATGGACATGGGGCCTCTTAAAACGGTGCAATAAGTTTACTTTTTACTGTAGTGTCAAAACATTTTAATATAAAAATAGCCTACTGTATTACAAAAGTACTGTAAATATATAAAATACTGAATAGCATGCTGAATGACATATTCATACTATGGCATTTATATGGTAAGGGACATGGTGATGGTATAAAAGTGAGGAAAAATATGTATTTCAATGCCTTTGGCTTTCCCAGAGAAACTCAAAACTTTTGTGTTTTCTTGCCAAACTTTGTGTACAATAAACAAATTTCCGCAATAAACTTTTCATTCACGTGCACAGCTTTTGCATTCCCATGAAAAACTTTTCATTCACGTCTAAAAATTTTGCGTTCCCCTGTTAAACGTTTCGTTCACATCCAAAAATGTGTTCCCATGATCAAATTTTCGCTACGTCCCAAAATTTTGCGTTCCCCTGATAAACTTTACGTTCATGTGCAAAACTTTTGCATTCCCCTGATAAACTTTGTTTGTGTGCAAAACTTTTCCATTCCTCTTATAAACTATTCATTCATGCGCAAAACTGTTGTGTTCCACTGATAAACGTTTTGATCATTTGCAAAAGTTTTGAGTTCCCCTGATAAACTTTGATTTCACATGCAAAACCTTTATGTTCAGAATTTGCATTTGTTCACAAAACTTTTGCATTCTCCCAATAAACTTTGTGTTTGTGCGCAAATGGTTTGCGTTCCCCAATAAACTTTGCATTCACGCAGAAAAAAGTTTTCATTCTGATGAACTTTACTTTTGTTTGCAAAATTTATATTGTACCATGTTCCAAAATCACATGGTAATTTGTGGTATGTTTGAGTGAGTGCTATGTTCTGTGTGTCTCTCAGGTCGTGCAGAGGATCCTGGAGGTGGAGCACCGCACCAGGCTGCTGGTGGTGGACCGGGTCACCGAAGAGTTCCTGAAGTTTCACGCTATGCCGTGTACGGAGGATAGGGCGATTGAGATGGGCTCTCTGTCCTCTCGCTCCTCAGCGGCGTCCTCTCCCCGCGCCTCCCCGCGAGACTCCGCCACTCCTCCCTACAGCAGACAGAGCTCTGAGGGCATTTTCATTAATAAGGTGAGAAGATCTCTCATGTGAGTGCTTGCACCTGTGTAAGTGAAACATCCCATCACCATCACACTGTGCTGTTACTTTCTGGATAGGTGGAAACATGACACAACATGGAATAAAGTGGCCATACTGTCTCTTTCTCTGTATAAGAACTTCCCTCATATTGGAGACTTCATGAGAGGAAGTCTAGGAGGAAATCCAGTCCAGAGAGGAGCAGTGTGTTATATTTAGATCATACTGTATGAAGAACAGGGTTGGGAATCAAGAATTCAAAACAGTTACATTAAAAAAAAACAGATCCAAGTTTTAATGACATTCATTGTGTTAATGATTGTTAAATGACTGCATTCTTCTGCTAAAATGATATAATGCAAAATAATACAAAGATAATAAATAAACAACACCTCTTTTTAGCCTATTTTAATCTCTGACTGCATGTGACACCAAACATACAGTGCATTATAAGAAATTGCAATTTATTATTTTCTAAAAGTTACCAAAATTGTATTTTTAATCAAATTGTGGTCAATTATTTAATGCTTTTTTACAAGCACTAAGAATCATTAATGGATTCAGAATTGAAAGCAGAATTTTTGTGTTAATATATCATTTAAAGGGACAGTTCACCCAAAAATGAAAACAATGTTGTTCCAAACCTATATGTTTTTTTTTTCTTTTTCTGTTGAACACAAAAGAAGATATTTTAAGGAATGTTGCCGTTTCTGGTAGCCATTGATTTCCATCGTATTTTTATACCATATGGAAGTCAATGGCTACCAGCAACTGTTTTGTTACCAACATTTTTCTTCACAGAAAAAAAAGAAACTCATACAGGTTTTGAACAACAGAGAATTTTCATTTTAGGTAACTAAGACCGCTTATTAAAGCTAAGTATTCAGACTGGTGAATGATATTAAATTAATAACTAAATTAATTAAATTCAGTGTGCTCTGTTTTGTTCAAGTTAGGTTTATTCATGATAAAAAAGTATTCTGGATCTGCTTAATAAGCTCTACGTAAGAAGAAGTCTACATAATAGAAATGTGTCACTTGATAGTAGCTAGTCAAATTAGGCGTGTGAACATGGACAGGTTATGTGACTTTTTTGGAAACCAAAACCATGCAAAGCAGGGTTATTAAATTAAACATTAACAAAATACCAAAAAAATGAATACATCAACAATACTAAAATGACACCAATGCAAAGAACATTATATGAATCGAGTTAAACATGGCTTCACGCGCAACAAGAATAAGCTGACCACAGTGTGTTTCATGCAGGATATTATTAGCATGTAAGACAAACACTCAAGCTATAAAAATGATCACTAATAATTGTGTGGATTTTTGAGTTTATGCAAGTGATTGGATACATCTCAAAATATTGAATTTTAGGACAATCATATTTTTGATTTACACTTCTGTGAAATCAACCATAGCCACAGTATGTGTGTGGTAAAACTTGAGGGATAGATTTAATCCACACACACACCTGCCGTGCATCAGGAGCTTCTGAGGTGCTTGCTTGGAGCTGTCTAAGCTCTTTACAGACCTGGATGTGTCCAGGTCAGGTGAAGTGTGTTGACACCTGCCCAGGTAGCAGACGGCTGCCGGATCAGCACACAGCAAGAGTCCTGTAAACAACATAATCCAGAGATGGTCAACTTGCAGTCATGTTATTGTTTGTTTTATTAGTAACCGACAACCATCTAACAGTATTGGAGAGCAACGAAAAGTAACTAAAAGTGTTTGTTTCCAGTTTTCTCATTTCTTTTATAAAAGCTGAAGTGTAAGGCTGGAAAACACTACATGACTTTCACCCTCAGTTACTGTCTGGATGAGTCAACACATAGTCGCTTAAAGTCAGAGTCAGTCAGAGTCGACAGAATTCACGTTTTTTTAGCTTCCAACTTTGATTCTATTCAGTCAAAGGATATTAAACACGTTTGATATTTTGAGCTGATTTTAAAACATTTCGTTTTTATTTTGTCATGTGTCACCTAGCAACGAGGCGCTTGTTTCTGTGCACATTTGTTTCATTTTGATCAACTTAAAACTGTATAGCTCCGCCCCCTAATTCACAAACATGTTATGCAACAAGCACCTCCCCCTGCATGGTTTGACACACCCCTTACTGGTGATTGGCTACAAGTGTGTTTTGGCATTCGGTCCGATTCACTTTCAACAGTGTTTCTCAGAAATCACTCACTGCACCTTTAAGCCTTTTTCTGCTTTAATAAATCAGACTCTTAATTCTGATTGGATGAGCTGCATTCGCAACCATGAACAACCTATAGTTTTGCTAATGAACTAAACTTCTTGGTGGAAGTATTATTGTACGAATGTATCTATTTTCTTCATAATGCTTCTGTCTTCATTATATATAAGCAAGAAGCCACTTGAGGTCTCATAATACAGTGATTTTACCACAGTTTCAAAAACATTGCTTGTAGTAAAATCACTGTAACAGACAACCTCTTGTGGTTTCTTGCTTTAATTTGATTTTATAGTTTTATTTAGATCTTTTTGATTATTGCACCGGTGTAGAGAGCGATAACGTCTACAGAAGCCGAACAGAAGGCTAGTTTGACTGTGGTTTTACTCATTTAAATTATGAGTAGGTTGTTTCTTGTCAAACAACAGTTTCAAAGCAGCTTCCCCAAATGCAACACAAACAATACTGACATTCACACGCTGGACCACTGAAAGTACAGAGACGCCGACCACAGCCGTTCAGGTTCAGCTGAATGTCTACTTCACTGTCTTCTGGTAGAGTCCCAGCAGCGCTGGAGGAGTGATGAACGGCTCGCCGCTCTACAGAGCTCATGCCCGTCTGGCGTCACCCGTGTTTCTGCCGCTGCCGTCACCCGGTGAACACAAGACTGAGCCGGAGGCCGAACCCTTCACCAAACTCACTGAGGAGTCCAGCGTCACAGCCGAGCCTGAACCCGTGTGTGAGCTCAGCGGATCACAGACCAGCACACAGGTGAGGTTAGGCAGCAGAGGCTTCATGATGAGATTATTATGATGTGCAGATCTGTCTCTTTTTGGTTCCCCAGAGAACCTTTCAGTGAACAGTTACTAAAAGAACCATTTTGAAGAACATTTTAAAAATCTAAAGAACCTTTTTTGACTATAAAGAAAGTTTTCTGCATTTGAAAGGTTCCATGCATGCTCAAGGTTCTTCATAGAACCATTGATGCCAATAAAGAACCTTTATTTTTAGGAGTGTAGGACTAGTATTGGTACACTGTAAAAAGTGATAAGTTGACTTAACTTAAAAAAATTGAGGAAACCCATTGCCTTAAAATGATTAAGTACATAATAATTTAATAAAAAGTTAAGTGAACTTGACAATTCAATTAACTTATTTTTTTAAATTATCATTTACTTTAAAGGCAACGGGTTTCCTCAATTTTTTTAAGTTAAGTCAACTTATCACTTTTTACAGTGTAGGTATTTGTATTTAAGTGCAGTTAGTTTGAATAGACACTGATACGTACAGTACAGTATAAATGTATAGACATTTTAAAAAATGCTTTCACATATCTATAAGTTTAGAGATAGTATAAGTATGTTGTTATTGTGAAGAGGTCAGCCAATCATAACACAGGTCTGCCTTAAAGGTACAGTACTTCAGTATACTCTATCGTTCAAAAATCAGTTTTCGAAACAGCAAGTCTGCATTTATTTAGTCAAAATTACAGTAATATTGTGAAATATTATTACAATTTAAAATAACTGTTTTCTGTTTGAATGTATTTTAAAATGTAATTTATTCCTGCGATGTAAAGCTGAATTTTCAGCATCATTCCTCCAGTCTTCAGAGTCACATGATCCTTCAGAAATCATTCTAATATGCTGATTTGATGTTCAAGAAACATTGAATTTTATTATCAATGTTGAAAACAGCTGTGCTGTTTCATATTTTTGTGGACACCATATTTTTTTCTTTGATGACTTGAAAGTTCAAAAGAACAGCATTTATTAGAAATGGAAGTCTTTAATAACATTATAAATGTCTTTACTGTCAATTTAATGCATCCTTGCATTATTTCAATTTTATTTGATCAATTTAATGCATTCTTTCTGAATAAAAGTATCTCTTTCTTATTTTCTTATTATTATTATTCATTTAAAAAAATATATATAAATATAAAATCTTACTGACGCCAAACTTTTGAGTGGTAGTGTATATAGTATATATGGAAGCCTTAAAGGTACAGTAGCAAAATAAGCTTGTTTATTAGAATTAATTATGGGTGTTTTTTGTGCAAGAAACCTTAACTTACATTAAATACAGTAAAATATGTGCTTCGTTAACATGAAAAGGAGGTTAAAAAAAGGCTCTTAAAGCACTTTTTGCAGTGCAGGCGGACCAAAGGAAACATCAATTGTTAAAAAAAATAAATAACTAGATCTGACCCCTTTAAGTGAAACTACATTTGCATCTCTCTCTGTCTCTCTTCTTTCATTTGTTGTCCTCACCTTCTCTCTTCCTCTCTCTGTGACCTTAATTCTCATTTACCTGCTTTGTGTTCCCACTCTCTAGTCCTGGGTGTCTGATTTCTGGGTATTTTCCCAGAATTCAGTGAGAGTGTTGTTTGTGTGTGTGTGCAGGATTAGATTAAGCGGCGTCTCAGCCTCTGGAGCTGAAGCACATGTGTATGTAAGGCGAGGTTCTTCAGTCACTCTACCCCATGGGACACAAACAGACACCACCCTTGTATTGTCTTAGAACAGGAAGTGACATGGTGTCTCACAGAATGTCCCTTATTCCTGCTGGGCGTGTTTCACTTCTTGAAGGAAATGAGCCAATGGTCACGCACACATGCTGGCAGGTCCTCGTGCACAGCCTAGGGTTGTGCGTATATCGTATCATACGGCGTATGATAACAGCCAGGATGGTTTGTTCCTTTGTCTTTGGCCAGAAACATTGCGCAAACGCAGACGTGAATGCCTGATAAAGGTACTGCGAGAATGCAGTCTTGTTGTGCGTGTATTTTCGTTGGCGACAACAAACATACGTACTCAAGTGGGCGATAGTTTACTTCAAATGTCTGTGTCATTAAATCAGATCTGTTATTATTAAGGCACTAATTGACCTGAACGAGAAAACTGACAGTAGAAGAAGAAAACTGACTGTTTATATTGATGTCCTCTATGGCGCCCCTTGTGGCAACACTGAGAATGCAACACCTCAACATCGTTAAAAAAATTTATTATATTAATGAAATGCAATTTTTGCATTCTAATATTTTTTTACTTTGAGTATCATAAAGTTGTTGACCGTTATACCAAAAAATATTTATAATTAAATCAAAAACTAATTTTTGCTAGTGACTTCTTGTGTACACTACTGGAGGCAAATAAATTGTCAAAACTAATCATAAGAAATAACTGCAGCTGTGTATTTTATTGAGATGCATGAGCTTACATGATTGAATACAAAGTTTGTCATTTAATAGAAGGCAGTTTTACCATTAAAAATGTATGATTAGAGATACAAAAAGGTGGAACATTTCTGAAACTTTCTAGAAATTTTGGAAGCTTACCAGTATTTCTTTGGAAAATGTTGGGAATTTTCGGAAACTTTTGGAAAGTTTCCTCCCCTTTGCAACCATATTTCTGATTAAATAAGAAAAACGTTTTTCGAGTGACTTGCCGTGTATGGTACTGAAGGCAAATTAATTTTTTTAATTAACTGTAAAACATAAGTGCAACTGTGTATTTTAGTGAGATAAATGACTCTAAATGATTGCATAAAATGTGCAATGTAATGGAAGACAGTTTCATCGTTAAAATTTCGGGGAAATTGTGAGTACTTTGTACTTGTAAAAATGAATAAAAATAACTGCAACTATTTGATAGTCGGAGTGTTTATAATTGCATTAACTTAGTACTTGAATGGCTGTAGCACTGGTAATGCTTGTAATGTGAAATATGTTGTTTGTCACTATTCGTTTCTTAATGAATACTAGTGCATTTGGACCTTTGGCTAAATTGCATAAAGCCTGACCTATAATACATCTTATTCTGGCCAAGAACTGTCCAATAAGATAGGAAGTAAATCATCTGACCAACATGTAAAACGATCAATTGCAGTTTTTATGCAAGCAAAAAATGCATACATTAAAAATATTAATGGTGCAGCTGTCATATAGAAAACACCAGAAAAATTGAGAAAAATGTGTCTGTAAAGACTGTTTGATGAGAATTTCTGTCCATCTTGAAATAATATAAATACAGATTATTTCACACATTTTTGAGTAAATATACAGAATATAGGCTATACACAGTATGTTGAACAAATAACTTTCACTGTATTCCTCTGATTTATCTCACTCTGGAAATTAAACCAAAAATGGTTTGGTAACCAAACAGCTGATTATTATGGAAAAATACCATGGAAGTCAATGGCTACCATCAACTGTTCAATCACCAACATTCTTCGAAATATCTTCTTTTGTGTTCAATAGTAGAAAGAAACTCCCTTTTGGGTGAGCTATCTCTTTAGATCGGCTCATTATCTACTGTTGGAACTAAAACAGTCAGTTTTCCTGGTTTGTTGTCCTAAAAACTTCTTTTGGAGTTCATTGCTGTTCTTTTTCTTTCCAGGAGGAGATGGCGTTGGAGGAGGATGTGGTAACGAAGGACCTGCGGCCGCGCTTGTGTCACATCACCATAGGCGAGGAGGGCTACGGCTTCAACCTGCACTGCAAGAAGTCGCGCGCGGGTCAGTTCATCCGCTCGGTGGACCCCGACTCTCCGGCGGAGCGCGCCGGCCTGAGGCCCAGAGACCGGCTCATCGAGGTGATGGCACGGGATTACAGCAACCTCCATTCGCCCAGATTAGCAGCACTGGATCAGATTAGATTCAGCTTTTGGAGAGACGTAGATTACACTAATGAAGAGAAGCGCTGTTTGCTTCGCAGCTTCGTGAGGGGAGGATCCTGTTTTAGAGCAGAGAGCTTGTGTGTGTGTGTGTGCCGTGATCGTCACAGATTGCAAATCCGTCCTAATGGATTTAATTTGCGGCTGTTTTCTGTAATTATCACAGACAGATTGGTAATTATGACTGACAAACAGTGTTTAATTCACTCAGCAGTGTTTGTCTCTGATTGCATTTGAATATCATTAGCAAAACACTTATTTATAGTCAATTATTAACTATGTGAATTATAGTTTGAATAGTTTAAAGCACCATCTCAAAAGGCAACTTTCAAACAAAATTTTTACATTTTCGAAGAAAATCACATCACAAATGTTGTGTGATGGTTGAGCTCCAAAAGTTATGTAACAGCTATAATAATATAGTATATTATCAATTCATTAAAATGATTATGTGCTTTCCCGTAGCTCCAACAGTACATTATGGCGCTGGCCAAAAAAATCTGTCATCCTAATTTCTTAGAACTACATTCAAAATCTAATTTAATTTTAAAAAGTCATCTAATTTCAATGTTTAGATCTGCAGTACAAAGTGACATTAGGAGGAAAACAGCATCTCACAAAATGCAAGATGTATTTTAGACGTGGCACTTTATGAATAAGATTCCTCAGAAGTGTAGTGACGTGGTTGCGACGCACTTTATTAGAAAGTCATTGACAAACCTTTTATTATTTGGCATATAAACACCTTCCTCCTGTTTGAACGTCTGGAAGCCTCAGACTTTCACATGCATTACATCAGTTTCTGTGTTTGACCGGCTACAGGATCCTGCACACCCCAAACTCTATTATCAGACAGAGACAGCTGGAGAAACAGAGGAAAAATGTCAGATGAAAGTTTGTTATGTAAGGCTTCTTCAAAGAGAGGAAGAGGAAGAGGAAGCTCCACAGAAAGTGGAATCACACTCCACCTGCTGGACAAATACTGACCAACAATTATTATGTGTTGCACCTGAAAGTGCTGAGAGAAATTATATGAATATAAATATAATTTAATATTATAATAGATTATATTAAATTATAAAATGTAGTATATTATAATATAATAAATGAATATAATCAACACTGTAATAAATAGTGTAGTATAAAAATATTATAATATATTACTATGTAAAATAATATAATAAATAGATAAATATAATTAATAATGTAATAAATAAATAATATAGTTAAGTATGAGAAGTGAACATGTTGTGTACATGATACTGTTCTATTGAGTTCTATTGATTCAACCTCTCTTCCATCTCTCTTTGTTTAGTAAAGTATTGAGACAAATGATATACATATTTTAATTACATTATTATAATATATAATATATTTTATTTAATTAGAATAATATTATATGTTAGTATGTAATATAAAATAATATTGTATTTCTTACATTATAATATAATAAATAAATGTAGTTAATAATAAAATAAATAATGTAGTTCACTATAATATATTATATTATGGTTTTATTTCATATTAAAATATATTATATGATTTTTATTTAATTAGAATTACATTTTATATTTTTATGTATATACAGTGTATGTATAAATATATGTATTAAGTAATAATATAATAATAAATAATATTGTATCACTGTAATATAAAATAATATTGTATTTATTATATAATAAATAAACATAATTAATCATATAAAATAAAAATATTTAAATAAAAAGTATTTAAGTATATTATTATTATATATTACGTAATAGTAAAATTTATTATGTAATATAATAAATGAATAAAATTAATATTATCATAAATAAGATCATAAAAATAATAATATTATTACATTATGTGATATAAAAATAGTATATTTGTATGATATAATAAATAATAACGAATAAAAATATAGTTCAGTATGTTGTGATGTTCTTTCTAGAGATGTATAGGTTCAGTCTCTCTCGTTTTTAATTTAGGTGTAGCTTGAGTTGGATGCATTGGGGTTCAATTAAGGCCTGAATCGTAATCTTGCAATCTACAGTCATGGCCAAAAATATCGGCACCCTTGGTAAATATGATCAAAGAAGGTTGTGGAAATTAATCTGCATTGTTAATCCTTTTGATCTTTTATTTAAAAAATTCAAAAAAATCTAACCTTTCATTGGATAATAAGAATTTAAAATGGGGGGAAATGTCATTATGAAATAAATGTTTTTCTCAAATACACATTGGACACAATTATTGGCACCCCTAGAAATTCTTATGAGTAAAATATCTCTGAAGTATATTCCCATTCATATTCACAATTTTGAGCACTCCAGGGTGATTATGAACATGAAATTATCCAGCCATGGCTTCCTGTTTCACAGAAATATAAATAGGAGGGAAAACAAAGCCCAAATTCCCTTAATCATCCATCACAATGAGAAAAACCAAAGAATATATTTCTGACGTGCAGCAAAAGATAATTGAGCTTCACAAATTAGTGAAGTGGCTTTACGAAAAGAGCTAGAGCAGTAAAAATTCCCATTTCCACCATCAGGGCAATAATTAAGAATTTCCAATCAACATAAAATGTTACAAAACTGCCTGGAAGAGGACGTGTGTCTATATCGTCCTAATGCACGGTGAGAAGGAGAGTTTGAGTGGCTAAAGACTCTCCAAGGACCACAGCTGAAGAATTGCAGAAAATAGTTGTGTCTTGGGGTCAGAAAACCTTAAAAAAAATGGTCAAACAGCACCTACATCACCACATGTTGTTTGGGAGGGTTTCAAGAAAAATTCTCCTCGCTCATCCAAAAACAAACTCCAGCATATTCAGTTATCAGACACGACTGGAACTTCAAATGGGACTGGCTTCTATGGTCAGATGAAACTAAAAAAGTTAGCTTTTTAGCAGCAAACACTCAAGATGGGTTTGGTGAACACAGGGATAAAAAGTACCCCATGTGTACAATGAAATATACTGCTGTATTTTTGATGTTGTGGGCCTATATTTCTGCTGGAGGTCCTGGACATCTTGTTTAGACACATGGCATCATGGATTCTATCAAATACCAACAGATTAAAAATCAGTGACTGACTCTGTTAGAAATCTTATAATGGGCCATGTTTGGATCTTCCAACCGTACAATAATCCAAACACGAACCTCAAAAACAACACAAAAATGGGTCACTGAGCACAAAACCAAGCTTCTGCTGGCCGTCCCAGTCCTCTGACCTGAACCCTGTAGAAAATGAGTGGTGAACTGAAGAGAAGAAGCACCAACATGGAGCTGGGATTATAGGAGAACATTTAAAGCTGTTAAACTGGCAAATGGAGGTTTCAAAAAGTATTGAATAAAAGGGTTCCGTTAATTGTGTCCAATGTGTATTAGAGAAAAACATTTATTTCATAATGATATTTCCCCCATTTAAAATTCTTATTATCCAATGAAAGGTTTGATTTTTGTGAATGTTTTAAATAAAAGATCAAAAGGATTAACAATGCAGATTTTTCACATTTACCAAGGGTGCCAATATTTTTGGCCATGACTGTATATAGTATAGAAAGTGTGCAATAGTTAGTATTCAGTCAAAGTCAGCTCTCTCTCCTCTGTCTGTCATGTCTGCAGGTGAACGACACGAGCATCGAGGGTCTGCGTCACGCGGAGGTGGTGGCGCTGATCAAAGCGAGCGGCACAGACACACGTCTGCTGGTGGTGGATCCCGAGACAGATGAGCTCTTCAACCGACTGGGCATCGTGCCCACATCTATTCATCTTAAAGGTACAGTGCGTGTTTTCGGATGGACAGTAAATTAATAGGATTCTCCTATATGTGTCCGGGGAGTTCTGGGAAAGTCCACAGTAGGAAACCAAATGGGAAAGATGATATTTAAATGCTTTGTATTTACTTAACCTCACCTGACTGCTACTGTGTTCACTAGTTCATGCAAAGCACAGCTGATGCTTTATGCAAACATTAGTAACATTCAGTGCACTTAGAAACAAGCTCTAATTCATAACTAGGCGACGTGTCAGTAATTATCTTACCAATTAATTTCTGTCAAACAGAGGACTGTGTGGACGGGCCAGTCATAGAGAGTCCTGGAACAACATATCCAACCGCAGACAGCCCTGTGTCTTCTTCACCGGTCCCAGACGCCCCCAAGATCTCTCCACCAATCATCAACGTCACACTGACTGACCCACAAATCTGCAACGGCTCCCCAAGACACGAGAGTCACAGAAGCTCCTCCTCTCGATCCACTTTATCAGAGACGAGTGCTGAAATCAGCAGCTTTGACACCAGCAACAAGGTGTGTGCCAGGAAAATCACTGAGTAAAATCACAGTGGCTTAGTTATTTAAAAGAAAAATAATAATTATATATATATATATAGTTGTTGTTGTTATTAATAATAAGCTTGTATTTATATATTATTAATTTAATAATAATTATTGTTATTATTTAAATAATTATAAAACATGTTGTTGTCTGTAACAACAGTATTTTAACCATTTCAAATATTGTATATTAATCTAAATTATTATTATTATTATTACACTTGGTGTTGATATCAATAATAATAATTTATTGATATGATATATTATTCATTTAATAATAATTATTATTATTTTGTTGTTAGTAACAAATATATTGATATATATATTGATATATATGATATATTATAATAATCAAAATATATAATACTAATATTAGTAATAATAGTTTAATATGGTCTTATTTTTATTTAATTATAATAATTATTTATATTCGTTGTTAGTTATATTAATATCTAATAATATGATATTATCAATGATTGGAAAATAACATTAATAATATATTAATTGTATTATGGTATTTACTGATAGTATCATTATTGTTGTTGGTAACAGTAATACTCAAATTTTAATATAATAAAATAATAATAATAATTAATGTTATTTTTAATATGGAATATTATTAATTAATGTAATAATAAATTATTATCAGCATTGTTGGTTAACAATAATTTTTGTTGTTATTAATATTAATGTTTTTAATATGGTTTTAAAATGATCTATGGTTGGTAAAAATTATCATTAGCGTTGTTGGAAACAATGATAATAATTTGATCATTTGATATATTATTAATTAATTATTTCATCATTATTATTATTATTATTATTAATGAGCTTCTTGTAGTTCAAACAGTACTATATGGCACTAACAACAGCAAGGTCATGGGTTCAATTCCCAGGAACGCATGAACTTCATTTAAAAAAAAAAAAAAAAAAAAAACCTATACCTTGAATGCATTGATCATTCATTTGATAGCTTACTCTGCATGATATATTTAGATTGAAACAATAATGCATGCAATTAAACCTTGTGTTGTTTTTCACAGCTCACAGATTCTGACCATCACTCCAGCGATGACGCCCCTAAACCAAACCGAGATGTGCAATCTGAGGAGCGGCCGCTCGATCCGTTCTGGGAGAGCGGTCTGCATCTGAGTCTGACCGCGGCGGAGGCCAAGCAGAAAGCCCGGGCCAAACGGCCCAACAAGAGAGCGCCCCCTATGGACTGGAGCAAGAAACAGGAAATCTTCAGCAACTTCTGAGCAGCCTCACATCGGAAAGCTCACCTCAGTCCTAGAGAGACACCACCAACACACACAGACCAGACCAAAGACATGCAGCTTAGACCAGATTAGATCAACCTCCGGAAACCAGTGAAAGAGTGAGAGAAAAGCTTCGAGTTTGGATTCAGGCTGATCTGAAAGTATGATTTGGACAGAAATGCATGATGGACATCATATTATGGGTTCAACTGAGCTTAATTTGGCATTTTGTTGCTAGTAAGTGTTTCACTTGTTTTACCCAATAATGCACAAGTTCCCTTCTTGAAGCCACTTCACTGCCATCGCATTTCTACTCTTTCTCAAACGCAACAGCGGCTTCCACAAACCAGAAAATAAGGAAAGAGAGTAAAGAGAGCAAGAAGACGTCATTGCAAGGCAGAAACAGTAAGAAGGAAAGACATACTGAAGAGAAAGTGTAATAGTTAAAGTGAAGAAATGATGGCAACTGAACATTGAGCTGAGAAGCCAAAGGTTGCAGGTTCAAACCCCTGAAGAAAGAAATGCACAGTAAGTTGTGTTGGTTGACAATGAACGATCAGAAGAAAAGGAAGAGAAGGTTCAGTCAGAGGTCTTTGCACAGTGAACACCTGTGGCCAGGTGGAGATCTGAGTAGTGTAGCCTACTCCTAAATCCTCACAACATTCACTCTTAGCAGAAATAGCACTGCACAGATTTTCGTCCAATCAAACACTCTCTAGAATTAGCATATCGGCTAATGGCTGTTTTTTTTTAAAGGGACGATCTCCTCAATATGTCCCAAGCTAAAAGAATATTTATGTATTTATTTTCTTGCCGTGTTCCCATAAATGCTGGTTTAACATTTCAAAATGATATTGAATATTGAGTATTTATAAACATTATAGTTCAACAGGCTGTGATTATCATCTTATTCCTGATCAATATTACCCAGTCTGTTCGAGCAGTGAACCTCAACTGTTTCTGACCTCAGTCTCCGTGTGGATTTCAAAAATCAAAAGTCAAACAATGTCTTTAAAAATACACTAACACATGTACAGAAATCTAGCTATTAATAATTAATAACATAATTGTGTATTCTGAAAACGTAAAGTAATGCAACAATGTAACCGATTACAGAAAAAGCTGAAATATATTTACATCTGAGGCATGTTGTTTTAAGTCAGTTTTGTTTTGTTAATGTATACGAGTCATTCTACAGAAATGTACACTTTAAAATGTATTTCTTTTTCTAACATTTAAACTTAGATCATATTATTAGATTACCTTTTGACTTGATGAACACACATAAATGACAGCTTAATGATTTTTCATTAGGGGGTCAAACTCAAAAATCTGCTGAAGCTGCTTGCCTTAAAATTTTAAGTTGGCTCAACTTTTTTTTTTTTTTTTTACAGTGTAATCAGAGTTACAGAAAAATAATGATAATGCAACAAATAAAGAGATTATGTTTTATTTATTTTAATCAGGTTTGTTAAAAGTGTGATTGAATGATGTGAGTTCATGTATTTGCTATAACAATGAAAATATTTGTTATAAACAAGTAATGATGCAATCCTTTAAATCTTAACTCTTGAGTGTAGCAGAATTCAATGGATGTAAAATGATTATCATGCCACACGTGACACATTTTATGTAATGAGACAGAAAAACAACACAATGAATCACAAGTTACAAGACCAAAGTTCCTTATTCTTCAACTTTAATTAAGTAAATGAGACTAAATTGTTACATTTGGCATTTAGTGAAAGCAGTTAGTAAAAGAACATAAACATGAACTGATCTTCACTGGTGTTGCCCATAAGGAAGGTGACACCAGTGACAATTTTCATGAAAAAATTCATTTTACAAAATGTCTGCTGCAGGATATCAAACCACATGTCGTCAATCATGGTATACTCACTAAATTAAGTAGTTTACTCCATTTGTATTATATTTTTACAATTCCCTAACAATACAGTAGGTCATACTAGTGAGTTTAACTAAAAGCTTCATATTAAATCGTGAGAGAAATGAGAGACAGTGGATTTTGCATTCTTCATAGATCTTCAGGAAATAGGAAAAAGTAAGTCAAGGGATGTCATCAGTGTGATTTTTATTTTTAAAATAAACTATTTTTTGTTAAACGGTATAGCACCGGCGACCACTACTTCATTTTATAATATTTATTTGGCATTTTGTTTTGTTTTTATGTCATTTACATCATATATTTGATAGTTATGAATACATTATTGTATTTTAAATGGCATAAAAACCTGTTTTTGACCTCAAAATAAAGCACTTTCCCTCTGAACGTGGCTGTGGGGACGAGCAGTTTTGTGGTGCTTGGAATTCTTTATAACTGAACTGCAAAAAAACAAACAAATATTACCACATTGATGTCTCAAGATGGTGTAATTGTTCAAATATTGTCTCATTTTAAAATATAAAGAAATTGTAACCCTAGAGTGTTTTTCAAGTGTAATATTTCTGTAAAGTCAGTAAAAATGGACATTTCCATAGAATGACTCTCATAAATGGTTCTTGTCGCCCTCATCTTCTGTATGTCCGTTTTCTCATGTACTGGGCTCGCCCTTAAACACGTATTAACCGAAATAAACAGAGTATTTTAGACAGAAGTTGTCATAAAGTCTCGTGTGACACTGACACGGTGCAACTTGGCGGTCTCTCTGAGGGTCGCAGTTATTCTGTCGGTCGCTAGAGACAGAGACGCACTGCAGAGGAGATCATGAAACCAGCCCTGCTTCTGAGACGCTTCTGTAACCCTTCAGAGCTTTTATTGAGTATAGATCTGTTATGCAGACAGATAGATGTTTCTCTATAGTCGTTGTGTTTTAGATGAATGAAACGGCTTCCTCTGATAGTCTCAGTAAAGTGAGTATTTTTGGATGATTTCCCCTCGTTTTATGATCTCTTCATACTGCTGTTCTCTTCCACTTCTATTTAAAAGGAGTTTTACTTTTTACAAGACTGTGATGATGCGTTTAATGGTCATCAGCATCATAAATCCTCATGTTTTTTTTTTATAAATGTATGTACATTTATAACACTATTTGTATTATATTGCATCAAAGGTTTCTAATGCAGCGTCTATGACTGCCGTTATCAGTCTCTCTCAATTTTTTTCCTTTTATTGAAAGTCATGAAAACACTATCCTGAAGTTTTTCTTTTGTTATTTGAGGAATGCAAAAAATATATATATTTGTGGTACTCATTCAATTCAATTCAAGTTTATTTGTATAGCGCTTTTTACCATACAATCGTTGCAAAGAAGCTTTACAGGAAATAAAGTTTCTTCTATATATAGGCTATATATATATATATATATATACACACACACATAGGCTACATATATATACACATACATACAGCAGAAACCCAATATATTTAAGTTATGACAAACTTAACTTGCTCATTCACTGCTCTTGAAGTTAACCCAACTATGACTTCCGCTGCTGAGAAACCCAGAAATGTGAAAAAGATATATATATATACAACAAATTTGAATCCAGTTCCCTCGTTATTTTATCGTTATCGTTATCGTTATTTTAACTGATTCAGGTGAACCGATTCGCAATGCTGTAGTGAGCAATTACTGTGTTGGAGTTAAAAATGTGACCAATATTGTGAATGATTAATATTAGCAAGATTTATATGATTAATGCTAATAATTTCGGAAATGATCCAGTTAATTTTGTTGTTAACAACTTGAAATAGTACCATATACTTTCGAGTGATGATTCACTCTGTCCGATTCGCTTCTTAATGAATTTTCCAAAGCTACATCCCTTCATTTATTCCTTAAAGCTTTTTTTTTTTTGTGCTATCCATTACAGCTCATCAAACTAAAATAAAATTTAAAAAAAAAAAACTAAATATCACTTAAATGTGTTATTACTTGTTTATCCATATTCAGAGACCATTAAAATGGTTATTTAAAACCTTGGTAAAAGTATATTAAACAAAAAAATACACATATTTCAGGTGCAGTGCTTGTCTTGTCTCACTTGATGAGTTCAGCCAATTAATTACATTAAATATAAGGTAAATTAGGTCAATATAAGGTGAGTAAACTATCTATTTTAAAAAAAGGTTAACCGAGTGTTTTGTGTATGATAGTGTACACACACTGTTCCTGATGGCTCTGGTGTTTCTTCCTCTATTCAGTTGGTTTAGTTCCAGCCCTCCAGAGTTTCACTTTAATAATGCCTAGTCACACGACACACACACTTTAAACATCCCACCTTCTCTCACTGTACACACAGCTCTCACTCAGGTCTCATAGCAAAACAAACTCTGAGTTAAAGTTTACACTCTCTGAGTCTGTGACAACATGTGCTTTAGTATGATTTTAAGTTTTTAACCTCAACTTGCAATGCAGATTTACATGGAAACCCATTGATGAAACATGAACACACTGAGAATTCAGTATAGTTCCTGATACTTTTTAAATATCTTGTTAGTCATGCGTGATTGCACAGTAAATACTATAGATGTGTTAAACCCAAACTTCCTGTCCTCACTTGTCTGTTTCCTGTATGTGGGTTTGTAGCACGTTAGGTGATGCAGTGAGACAGCTGCAGCTGTTACACACACACACAAAGCTGGGTCATCATCTCAGAAACTATTAAAACACAGACACAGTGATCAGCATGACCGATGGCTGGTGAACAGCACCGTTAGACTTCAGATGTACAAATTGGTCCACTTCTGGATTATATTTGTAAAGGTGAGTCTCTGCTGTAAATGATCTCCATTATTGCAGCGTGTATGCATGACTGAGTGACTGATGTCCTGTGAAGATCTAGTCATTTCTTGCAGAAAGACAGACAGTTGGAAAAAGAGAGACACTGAAGTACATCCTCAAATCTACAGGAACTACCTGCTGCAATCTGCATTTTAAATTTGAAACTGCTCATACAAACCATATTCATCAGGACAACAAATCACAAGAGAAGCACTTGATTCTGATTAGCACAGACAGCCTGGACCTATTTAGAAGCTTCAAGGCAGAATCATGTCTTCTGAATCACTGGAGTTTGCTGGAAATCATTATGGCTTGGGGATTTTTAAATCCTGAACTCGAAATTTCCTGGCACAGACCAGCCTGTTCTGATGGGTGTTGCTTTTGGTTTTCCCGTAACTGATGATCAACATCCCAAAGATTTCCATTGAAAATTTCTTGCCGTTATGCCTCCATGACTATTCAAGCAACAGCTACCATCAAAATCCTTAACATGGACACAACACAGGTCTAATTAACCATCAAAAAAGCAATAATTTATTCATGGAGTGGGACTTTCTCATTCTAGACTGCATTTACATAAACTGATGATTTAAGGTGTTCTTTAGGAAGAGAAATGCTCAATTTTTGTCAATGTTTAGGTGTACACTAGCATACAGATGAGCTCGAAAGCCAAAACACTCCAATTTTGGTTGTAGTTTTTAGGTTTGCCTTGAAAACATTACTTTTATAATTCAATATAAGAGAGAAAATCAAGAGCACACAAAAGACTTCTTCAGCTTGGTAAAAAATCATTTTATTTTTCCTGGCAAGGTAAAGAGAGAAAGGTGTGATTGTTTTTCTTTCAGAGTCTCAGTGCAGATTTCCACACGCAGCAATCGTTCTCTGCCTCGCCATCCTTCCAACTGTCACGTCCTGTCTTTGCTTTTAGCTCGCTCTTATTTCAAATCGTCCAACCAACAAATATTGTCACAAGAAAAAACAAGACGCATGATGAATCGAACAGTTTTATCAGTAAATTTACCAGCAAATTCCTTACAAAAAAAAAAAAATATAGCAAAACAAAAAGTGCATGACAAGCGATAATCCTAATTTAAATTACGCAGTTTGCTCCGATAAAATCTAAATGTTGTGAATTCGGTTCTATTTATCAAAGTAACCAAAAATTAGCAATAGCAGCAAAACTTAAAAAAAACCTCAAAAATTAACCTTATTGTTGTAAAACTATATTTGATATAGTTGTAGTTTGTTGGATAAGCTGATTAAATCACTAAATACCAAATATCAATATGGCATCAATATTTATCGGTACAAATACATTCATACACACACTCACAAGCGCGCACACATCGTTGGTCACAGTTTACAGGTCAATAGGGGTCCAGGAGTCAAGTGTAAGGTACCTTAAAACAATTAACAACCTATTAACGCAAGAATACACATACGAAATGCGAATTACGAAAAAAATACATGGCAATGACACTAACAAAACACACTTAAAAGCTCCCAACACAGCTACCGTTACACAAATCACACACACGTACACAACCGAATACATACATAACGCAAGTCATGATCGTTATACTGTGGAGTTTCCGTTCCAGCTCCTTCGCGACGAGACCAAATCTCTCGTAATCACGACAAGATTAAACTACGGTGTGATTGAAATCTGTAAACTACGATGAGTTTCAACAGCGAACACTGACCAAGCCCAGGAAAAAACTACAAGCCAACTACGCAAAAAAGTGAGAAGAAACGTCGGAAAATAAACGATACGGCATAAGAGACGCAAGCAGAGAATCGTGACGACAATCGGACAGAACGACGACGACAAAGCTGATGATGATGAAGAAAACTGTGAATTCATAGATGCTCCCTTACTAACGATCAAAAACACAAATTCGCAATAGCGCGCTAACCATCTTTTTTTAAGTCGAGATTGTTCTCGTTTCATCAATAGTAATTATTAAAAAAAGAAAAACGACGCTAGTCTTTCCTAGATAGTCTCAGTGTTAAAGTCTGATTATGCTATTGCTACGGCAGCGCTGGCACCGCAGGCCGCTCGTAGTTATTGCAACTTTATGTGCAAGTGTTTCTATGGTCAGTCTGCGTGTGAATGCGTTTGATTCTTATGCCTGGGATTAACTTGAGATTAAAAAAAAAGTCGTATAACAGTTGCTGTCTAGCTTCCCTCCCTAATCTTACTCTTTTTAGCGATTATTCCCAGATAACTGTCTATACCTCCCTCCCGTTTAACCTACGACCTCCCTCCCGCTCTCTTAAGTTTGTTTTTCGCTCTCCCTCGGTTACGCTATCTCTCGTCTTCCCTACGTTTTAGGTTTATTCCCCGTGATTGGGTGCATTCTGCAGTTAACTAGAGGAGTCCCCTCCCCCCTCCCACCCACCCACCCACCCTCATGGACACACAAAGGGCGTGGGATCTGTCCGTCTGGCGGAGCGGCCAATCGCGTCCCTCTCCCCCACGATCAGGGCAGTGCAATACACAGATGGATGAGTTCCCCCCTCCTAAAGGTTCAACTGGAAAAAAACAACAACAAAAAAACAGAGAGAGACAAATAAGAACAATTTTTTGACCAATTGTTGATTTGACCGATATATTTTTTAACAACTTCTATACCTAATATTTAATAAATTCTTCAATATCACTTCAGTGACTGTGGGACAAATAAGCAGACCAGTAATCTGTTTGACTAATAATATTATTTTTACCGATATTCACATTTATTTAATCTGCTATCAATTTGACAATATTTTTTTTTAACACAAATACTATCATACCTAATCGTGTATAAGTTCTTTAATATTCCATAATTGCTTGTGAGCAAATAAAGGCAACATAAGCAACAACTGTCAATGATGTGACAGACTGCTGGACCAATCATTTTTTTCAATAATTTAATCTGTTATCAATTTGACCGATAATTTTCTAACACAAATACTTTTATGCTTAAGTTCTTTGATATCACTCAAGTGACCGTGGGCAAATAACGCAACAATGGTCAATTATGCAACAGAACAGTAATCTGTTTGGTCGATAAATTAATATTTACAGATATTAAAACTTTAATATTTGATCTTTTCGCATTTTTATATTTCTATTTTAGATGCAATATTAGGTGATATATCAGTGTCTGATAGTAATGTAACAGACTGATAACTAAAAATGTTATTGGTTCTTTAACTGCACATCTAATAAATAACCTTGTGGTTCTATTTGTGACAATTTAGATTGAAACAATTTAAATGCGTAAATATAAATGTCATGCATAGTGTTATTTTTAAAGTATTCATAGAAAAACATTAATTATACATTAAATAATATTCATTTATTTTGTAGCCAGAAATAAATGTCAAAAAGCCAAAATAAAGCATTAAAAATGTCTATTAGGCATATAGTTACACATATATATATATATATATATATATATATATAAATAAAAGTAAATCTCAGGCATATTGATCAGTGTTAAACATTATGCAAATGAACAGTGATGTGTGATGTACGACTGTCAAGAGAAGGGCAGGCAGCTGAGCTCAAATTATCTGGCATATACCGCAGCTGAGCAGAAATACCTACCAGCAACAGATTCTTTGTCCCAACACGTTATAACATCACAAGATATCAGCAGTCGTCACTAACCTGACAGCATGTGCTGTGTGTGAAGCAGAGGGGCGGGGCTACACGCCATAGCATGCAGAGAGGCGTTCCTTCAGGATGGGCGGGAACTGCTCTGAGAACTGCTGCCAATTGTCCTCTCCGACTTGGTCCTTAAAACCATGTAGGATCTACACAGAGACACAATCTCATTCATCAACATGGATCTTCAAAATGTCACCGCTATACAGGCACAACGTGATTAACGCAACTCCATGCTCATCTAACCTTGTAGAACATGTCCCTCAGGTCATCTTTAGGGTTGACCCAGGAGGCCACCGCATCACAGAAGAAGATGAAATCCTGAGGGAGAGACGAGTGAAAGGAAATGAGTGATGGAGGAAAGAGTAACATCACGGTCAATCACAACAGGGTCAGAATATCAGAACTGACCTGGACCACACCGCCAGGATTCACACCAATCATCACACAGATGCCTCGGAAGGCCGAGTCCTTTTCCTCGTTATCTCTGATGTTTCGTAACGATGTGCACCTGCAAAAAGAAAAATCATTATATTAGCTTAAAATGGAAACAACTTATTGGCAAAAGATTGGTATCAGCAATATTTTTTTAAGTTTTTGAAATACGTCTTCTGCTCATCAAGGCCAAATTTATTGGAGCAAAAATTCAGTAAAAATCAGTAATATTGTGAAATATTATTACAGTTTAAAATAACTGATTTCTATTTGAATATATAGTAAAATGTAGCTTATTCCTGTGATCAAAGCTGAATTTGCAGCATCATTACTGATATGATGATTTGAAATCTCTAGATGTTTTGACTCACCAGGGTCTGATGAACTGTTGCAACATCGGAGCCACTTCCTGTGGACAGACGTAACCCAGGCGACCAATCGTGATGGCTGTAAGGAGAAGTGGGAGGAGTTAAGGTTTGATTGTTTATCTGTGTGAAAGGTAAATGGTCATGTACGGTCAGAGGTCGTACCTGTGTTCTCCAGCAGGGTTTTGGGAGTGTTGGGTCTGTTAATGATCTCCACCAGATGAGGAAGAACCAGAGACACATACGGCTGCATCTCCACACCTACGACAACACAGTCAGGTCAGTGACGTCATGTGACCAAAGTGTAAATCTATTGTCATGAGGTGGCAGAAGCAGCATTATAGTGCAATAGTAGTGACCAGTGTTGGGCAAGTTACTTTAAAAAAGTAATTAGTTATAGTTACTTCTCACAAACAGTAACTGAGTTGAATCATTATAAAAGTAACCAATTACCAGGGAAAGTAACTATTGCATTACTTTAAAAAAAGAAATGTTCAAATGTGTCAAATAACTTGGAAGCCTCAATATTAAATGAAATGGACACTACATGAAATAAACTATTTTTAAACATTGTACACTAATACAAAACAACAATTTATGTGCAGAGAGTTCCTCAGGGGCAGGGGCTCAAATGTAAAAAGGGGCAATATGAGGGGAATAAAATTATAGGCCAAAAGTTTGGATACATTACCATTTTATATTTTTGCAAGAGGTCACTTAGTCATCAAGCCTGCATTTATTTGATCAAAATTTTAATATACTTTATTAATTCACTTGATTTACTTAATGCATTTTATGCAATGCTGATTTATTAGCAATGTTGGAAACCTGTGATACTTTTTTCTGGATTCTTTGATGAATAAAGTTAAATAAGAGCAGTACTTGAGGTCAGTACTTTTTTTTGTGTGTGTGTGAAAGCAATTCATTTTTGTTCAGCAAGGATTTGTTAAATTGATAGAAAAAGTGATAAAGATTGATATTGTTAGAAAACATCTCTATTTGGAATAAATGCTGTTCTTTTTAACTTTTTATTTATCAGTGAACCCCAAAAACTGATAAATCACAGGTTCCAATAAATATATAAATAGTATAAAAATAGTATAAAAGGATATTAAAATAATTATAAAAAAAACATTCTATTAAATTGTAATAATATTTCACAATAATAGGCTACAGTTTTTGGTAATATAATAAAGTCACTTTCACATCACCATTTTGCCAGCCTACACTTCACATAATAGGCCTGTAGGTGGCACTTGGGCTTCATTAACTATGATAGTTTCATCAAATAGTAAACGGTGTATATCATACATAAATATAAGTGAATTGAATAGCCTACTGATTACCATTATTGCGACTTTTGGTGCTGCACGGTTTTGTGCAGTGCTTTTGTAGTCATCTATTTTCTCAGCGATGTAATTTTATTTATAAAATGAGACAAACCGCAGATCTAGATTGCTCCACAAATAAGCTCGTCTGTCCATGTAATTTTCAGCCGATTTATGAATAAGAACTGAAAAGAACCGCTCCACTTCACATTATTGTCCAATGAAATGTGAACTTCTTGTGCCAGATCATGATTGGTTGGTGTATTATACATGACAAACGGGCATTGATGAATTAGGCCTATGTAATAGCCTATTCAAAAATATATAATATATGGATTTTTAATTAAATCGACACACTAGCTTTGATTATTGATGAAAAATGTTTAAAATATTGTTTGGTTTACTTTTTCCCTTCCGTCGACCCACTCACTGAAAGAACCATATATGGCTCGAGAGCTAGGTTTCCGAACAGACTGGAATATCAGTCAATCGAGCAAAACGCACACAACCCATAGCAACGCCTCAGATTGACATATGTAAACAGGAATTTTCCGACTTGAGTGATTAGTTACTGTTTTGTACAAATTGTCATGTTAATTAGAATTCAAATGCATTTTGTTTTATTGACCACAATATCACTGATATTTGTCTGAGAGGGGCACTTTTGAATAATTTTGAAAAAGCATCCTGCGTGCTTTAACCATCTTACAAAAGCACAACATTTCGTTGATATTCTGAGTGCACACAAATAAACGTAGTCTCTACAGATTCAAAAGATTATTACTCTTATCTGTACGATATGACTATATGATTGTGTGATTGTTTAACGATATGAAATGATATAAATATATACATTTTCTGTTCCCACATCTTGAATTTTGTGATAATTGTAAATGCATTTTATTAGACTGAATCATGCAGTGAAAGAACACTCTAAAAGCGCAGATTGCACACTTGCAGTAGTCTAGACTTCACGTAATGTATGCTTGCACTCCGTTGGGGTGTTTTGAATGGTTATTGCAAAATCTTCGATAATGTCAAATCACACATCGTTAAAACAACAATTACGTAATTATCGCAGATGATACATTTCGCACACCCCTAGCGCTGACATAATTTCAGATTTTATGACGTCAAACAAAGTTACAGATGTAACTGATGCAGAATCAGTGTGATGATCCTCACCCATCTGCATGCAGATCTCTCCGATGGCCCAGGTTGCGTTGTTACACACCGAGATGAACTCAGGGTTCAGATTCGTCCCCAGGATCGGCATGAACTCAGCTAAACACACATACACAATTTCAGTGATTATTATGAATTTATTATGAAGTTAAGGGTGTATCATGCAGGTCAAATGAACTCGTCTTACCGATGCAGGGTTTGACGTGTGGAAAACAGGCCTTGGTCAGATCACCCAGCAGAGCAAATGAGCTCTGTCTCACCTCAGGCATAGTGTCCTACAAACGAGAGAGTATCGCTTTTAATTTGCATTCATATCAGTAAATCAGCCTAATGTTTCATAATGCAACAATAAATAAAATATTTAAATAACTACTAAAGTAATAATAACAAAAATAATCTAAAACAAGTTGATATTATAGTAAACAATTTTATATTATAATAAATCAATTTTATAACAATAATTAAAATAAAATTTAAATATATACATATCACCAACAATAAAATATTGGTGTGTAAGAAAGTAAATTTAAAAATAAATATTAAATAAACTAAACAAATGTATTTTATAATGTAGTAAATAATTCAAATAATAATAAATCAAATTTATAACAATCGTTAACACAAATAATAAAATACAACATACCTACACCAACAATATAAACAAATCCATTTAATGTATAAAATATATATTTTATAAATATAGTAAATAACAGTAATAATTAAAATGACTTTTTATAACAATAATACAATACATTCATTGTATATTAAATTGAATTAAATATTAAAAAAACAAACAATAAATGTTAATATATTTTTATATAAAATATCAAATTGTAAATACTTGATATAATAATTATAAGAACAACAAAAAATGTTCAAATGTTCTCTCACACATTGTACCTGCATACACTGGAACAGAAGGGTCATGATGTTGCTACGGGCAACCAGCTGGTCCACATGACCCCCGAGACCTTCGGCCAGACCGCTGAGAAGATCCAGAGCGACTATCATGAAGTCCTTATCTGGAGCCTCGTACTGATCCGGCTGCTGGCTGTACATCTACACACACACACAGGTGGATTAATGACTGTGTGGTCCACTGATGTTCATGTAGATGTGTGTGTGTGTGTGTGTGTGTGTGTGTGTGTGTGTGCGCGCGCGTTTTTGTGAAAAGTCAGGACATAGATTTGTATAATGACAAAGGTATGACAGGTATTACAAGGTGAAGGTGACTTTTCAGGACATTGACCCATGTCCCCACTTTTCAAAACGCTTATAAATCATACAGAGTGAGGTTTTTTTGGGGAAAGTTGAAATGCACAGTCTCCTGTAAGGGGTAGGTTTAGGTGTAGGATTGGTGCAGGGCAATAGCACATACAGTAAGTACAGTATAAAAACCATTACGCCTATGGGATGTCTCCACTTTTCACAAAAACGAACATGTGTGCGTGTAAGTGTGTGTTCTCACCATGGCTTGTGCGAGTGTTTTCTGCACCAGAGTAACACAGCGCTGATAGACGGGCTCACAATATGGGAGGAAACCGCTCTGTAATGCCGTAGCCACAGACGACAAACACTACACACAAACACAGAGATGACGATAGTCATTTATTGTCTATTTTCACTTTCAATTACAATTGTTTTAGCAAAACAATGTACAATTGTGTGGCATGAAAATAAAGTAAATTTAAACTATGAAATGAAGGCTTTCATTCGGTTCTCACCTCCAGCAGAGGAAACAGGTCTTTATCCTCGTCTTTCAGTTCATTCCACTTCTGGATCAGAGGCGGCATCAGTTTCTGGATGTATTCCTGTTCACACACACACAACACAAGATAAGACCACTGATCCCTACGCCTACAAACATGCACTAATAATATTTAGCTTTTTAAAACAAGTTGGCAAGGGCAGGGATGAGCAGAGGCAGATTGAACCAAAAAACGTGTCATTTACTGTTTTAAAAAAACAATTTTTTTTTTTTTAAAACCTGACATATAATTGAAGATGATTTCCATCATTTTGGCATACATTTTGACAAAAAAAAAGGGTATCTGATCTTTTGAGTTGCCCTACTTGCATCTGTGGTTATGGTGGGCGATATGGCAAAAAATATCATATCACAATTTTTTTTTTTGAAATATCACGATTTCATCACGATTCTTTGTCGTGTTGGTTTTACTATTTTGTCTGAGCAGTATTATAAAGACAAAGCCTTTCAAGGTAACAAAATATAAAAAAGAATGATGGATATTTAGGCCAAAGTGGGCGAAGATGAAAATCTGTCATTATTTTATATTTGTTATTAAAAATAAGAACAAAGATACACATTACAAATACACATAATATACAAATAAAACAAACAGTGCTTTATTTTTAGGTAAAATAGACATTTTAGCATAAATTTACCATTTAGCAGGAGCATTCAAGAAATTATATGAACAAATATAAAAATAAAACACTATATAGATTGATTCCTATTAAAGCAATAGTCTCTACAATGCAGATGTCATAGCAACCTTATTTACAGGAAATAGATATTTGATATGTATCACTATCTTTAAAAAAAAAAAGAGAAAAAGGTCATATGGCCCACTCATAATCATGTTAAATAATCGTGATTACAATATTGATCAAAATAATCGTGGTTATGATTTTTGCCATGAATGTTGCTCTTTTGAACTTTCTATTCATCAAAGAATAAAAAAAAAAAAAAAACTAACAGTGCTTCCACAAAAATATGAAGCAGCACAACTTCTCAAGATTGATAATATTAAATGTTTGTTGAGCAGCAAATCAGCATATTAGAATGATTTCTGAAGGATCATGTGACACTGAAGACTGGAGTAATGATGCTGAAAATTCAGCTTTGATCACAGGAATAAATTACGTTTTTAAATACATTGACATAAAACAGTCATTTTAAATTGAAATAATATTTCTCAATATTACCATTTTGTTACTGCATTTTTCTTTAAATAAATGCAGTTTTCATAAGCATAAGAGACTTCTCTCAAAAACATAAAAAAAAATCTTTTTTTAGGAAGACTGAAAATTGTTTTGGTGGAAACTCTAATTACCGGTTGGTTCAGATGATGTCCGACAGAGTCTGCCAGGGTGCCGATGGCATCGTAGAGGATGAGCAGGTTCTTGTGTTGATATTTTCCAAACGCAAACACCAGAGTGTCCAAAATGAAACTGAGGTACGGAACCAGCTCCGTACACGCTTCCTCCTCCAGAGTCGCAAACGCACTGAAAAACATTACACAGTTGTTTTATAACTCTAATTCAACAATAGATATTTCAGATGTGAATTTCTCTCAAACACTCACCTGCAGGCAGCCTCCTGCACCCTCTTGTTGCCGTCCAGTATGCGTTTGAGCAGTTCTGTCATGAGTGGTTTGAGGTGTGCGTCCGGCGGCTGGCTCACCACCCAGTGTGCGTAGCGGCTGAGCGTCCAGCAGGCGATGGAGCGAACCAGAGCCTTCTTATCACACAGACACTGGATCAGGTGCGGGATGAGCTCGGGCAGGTACTGGACCATACCCTGCATACAGCCTGACGGAAAGAGAAAGGACGTGTAAACACCTAGTATTAAAGGGTTAGTTCACCCAAAAATGAAAATTCTATCATTAATTACTCATCCTCGTGTCGTTCCAAACCCGTAAGACCTTCATTCATCTTCAGAACACAAATTAAGATATTTTTGATGAATTCCGAGAGCTCTCTGACCCTCTCATAGACAGCAAGAGTACTACCATGACCAGCGCACAGAAACATAGCAAGGACATCATTAAAACTGATGTGACATCAGTGGTTCAACCGTAATTTTACAAAGCTACGAGAATACTTTTTGTGAGCAAAGAAAACCAAAATAACAACTTTACTCAACAATTCTTCTCCTCCTCATCCAGCCTGCCGCGGCACGCCACCACTGTGGAGAGAGCATCATAACGCTTCTGCTTCCGGTTCATGTAAACAACGCATGTGCATAGCGCTGCTGCTTACGTTAACACACACATATGAATCAGCACATGCATGGCTTGTTTACATGAAGGAGAACATTTGTTGAATAAAGACGTTATTTAGTTTTTTTGCGCAAAGAAAGTATTCTCGTAGCTTCATAACATTACAGTTGAACCACTGATGTCACATGGACTATTTTACTGATGTCCGTTGCAGTTGCATGGCTGTCTATGCAGGGTCAGAAAGCTCTCGGATTTCATCAAAAATACCGTAATTTGTGTTCCTAAGATGAACGAAGGTCTTGCGGGTTTGGAACAACATGAGGATGAGTAATTAATGACAGAATTCGAATTTTTGGGTGAACTATCCCTTAAAGTGAATTCAGTATGTGTGAGTGAGACACACACCTTCAGCGATGGCTCCCAGCACCAGTATCCCAGACTCTTTGATGACCCAGTCCGGGTGGAACAGCAAACCCTTCAGCAGCGGCAGCAGGTGCGGCAACAGCTCATCCCGAAAGACGTTAGCCAACACGTCCAGCGCCGCCGCAGAGCACTTCCCTAGAAACACACAAAAATATACACACACGGAAGAGTATTTACAGCAGTGGTGTAATGTAACAAAGTAAGTATTTTTTGGGAGTATCTGTACTTTACTTGAGTTTTTATATTTCAGCCAACTTTTACTTTACTACATTTCCTCATTAAAATGTATACTTTTACTCCGATACTTTTTGCCGAAGCATATTCGTTACTTACTACAAAATAGTCAGAAGAACACAGACTGCAAGAAAGCAGGTTTGACGAATCAGTGGTCTGGCGATTGCAAGTTAGACTCCTAAAAACACCTTTGCTCACGTGCCAACAAGTGCGTGCACAACCGCGGATAATTCATTTTCCACTCAAATCGAATCTGGGTGTGCAATATACAATATATCTTCTGCGATAATATGGTAAGTGTTGTTGTAATGATGTGCGATCTGACATTATCAAGTTGGCTATATCACCAAATCACACACAGAGTGCACGCACGTTGATTTATTAGTCTATTAAAACTCAAAATTCCAGGTATTCTAAATTGTAGACAGCAAAAATGCTTCTGTATGCTTTTTATATTTATATAATTTAATATAGTTAACCTAATCTATCACACAAAGAGTAGCCTACCGTTTTTCTGTAGATATCAGCATAACACATTTAATAATCATTTTATACAAGTTCAGTAAAGCAATAAGTGACTTACATTTCAGACATAATATTGCTTGTTTTTGCTCAATTTTGCCAATGAAAATAGCTCCAAACAAAGATCACAGCACAGTTTTGCGTCTCTGAGCAATGGGTGCCGTTTACTTATTGAATGAATAAGCTTTTTGAATGAATCGGTTGATAAAAATGATTTAGTGATTCACTCATTAACAGTCAAATGCTTTGTTCCTGAATGAATCAGACGTTTGAATGAATCAGTTGAATCTCAATGACTCACTCATTAACAGACGCTTGCTGTCACCTACTGGCAGTTTTAATTTCACATTTCATCAATTTTTTCATGTTTTAAATTATTTCAAAAATCAGTATTCAACATTTTATGTTAAAAACAAAACATTAGGCCTATTTATGCATCTGTAACTGCAGTTTAAACGCATCAATGTCCCTTCTAAGATACATTAAACTGTGTAAATACATCTAAATGCTATTTTAGATGCAGATTCCAGAAATGTTTTCTTATGTTGGAATGAAAGACACTAAATACCGGATGAAGTCCTTCTTATTCTTACCCAAAAATACAAAATGGAAGAAATAGTTCAAACTGAACACAACTGCTACTCAAGCTGTGTATGAACATTTTTTATATATATTCATTTGCTTCTTTTCCATTTACTTGTACTCTCACTTTCAATACTTAAGTAGGTTTAAGTTTAAAAAAATACTTTTTGTACTTAAGTGCAATAAATATCACATAATTTAAGACTTTTACTCAAGTAATATTCTAAATGGTGACTTCAACTTCTACCAAAGTCATTTTCTGGTAAGATATCCGTACTTTTACTTAAGTATGGCTCTCAGGTACTTTATACACCACTGATTTACAGCAAGTGCGCTCTGATTGGTTGGTTTACTCACGTAGGTTCCAGTCAGACAGCGTGTCGTCGTCATCATCCTCGTCTTCGTCGATGTCCTCTCCTTCCTCCCCCTCTCCTCCCTCGTGCTGCAGCGTGACGGTACGTGACTTGTGGAAGCGAGGCTTGATGTCCTGCTCGCTGTCAGGAACGTTGTCGTCCTCCTCCACGTCACCCTGAGACACACAGAGAGAGAGAATTCTGATTCACACGGTCCCTACAGAGCACTCACTGCAGATACATGAGTAGGGCTGAGGAACAAAATTGATTTTCTAAAATTTACAACTCCGATATCAATTTGCAAAAAAAAAGTAGATCTAGAAAACTCTTTCTATTCACAGGCTGCATGCAACACGTCCGATGTGATCTGAACAAAACTCTTGTGAACAGCTCTTCTGACACTTATGAGAGCACAGTGAAACCAGTGTAGCTCAAATCTTAAAAACAAGCCGGTTCTTTGAATGAATAGTTCAAAAATCATGAATTACTGATTTGAATCAGTCGGAAATACTTCCTGTATAATTTATAGCATTAGCAGAGAGAATTCTCTTTTAAATTCAAGAATCCAAATCAGTGTGTCAATTCAAATTAAAACTTATTTGATTACAAATAATTTTCAGTCATTGAAATAAAGCAGAAATTAAAAAAAAAAAAAATATATATATATATATATATATATATATATATATATATATATATATATATATATATATATATATATATATTAGATGAACTTAAAAAAAAAAAAATTGGAAATGCTGCCTTGGCTAAAATTACTACAAATTTTACTTTGGTAACTAGTGAAATAAGTTGAAAGTTGAGCAATAAAATTAGTGAACTAAATTAGTAAAACAAATGAAATTAAAAAAAGCAAAATTGAATAAAAATTTTAAAAAGTAACAAATTTGCTACGACTTGAACTAAAGCTGAAAATACAATAATAAAAGATAATTAACAAAATTAATAAATACTGTAATATCATAAAAAAATAACACTAAAGTAACACCAATATTAAAACACTCAAAATGAATCGAATCGAATGCTTGTGAATCATAATTGAATATTATGTGAATGAAAATTCAACTAATGCAATAAACAGGATTTGATTCAAAGGAATATCCCTGAATCATGTCTCAGATATGGTGACTCACCTTCAGTAAAATGATGTCAATCTCAGAATACTTCATTCCGTTGACCAGGATGGGGATGAGTCTGTGGAGAAATACATCAACATTACATCATCTCACTCAATCATCAAGAGTTCAGATCATCTCTCTCAGACAGAACTAAACAGAGGCTTCATCTGTGTGTTCAGTTTAAGCTCAGATGTGTGTGGTGCAGTACTCACTGGACCAGGTGTCCTGACAGAGCCTCTTTACAGATGGGCTGCTCCGCCAGAGTCAGCCAGAATTCACACGCCTCCAGCGCCACGTTCTCATCCGCGTCCTGCGTGCGCTGCAGCATGTACTGCAGAAAGAGACACAGACCAGATATAAAGCTCCTACAATACCTTTAAACGACAGTAAGACATCAGATGTTTGTGCTGGTCTCACCTGTATGATGCTGTGCATGTGCGGTATCAGGCGGTCGATCCGGACCTCCAACAGCATGACCAGAGCTCTGCACACGTTCTTCCTCACCTCGCAGTCTTCATCACCCGCCAACGCAAACAGAGACTGAAAACAAAGCACACAGTACAGATGAGCTGAGCCTTCACCACTGAAATAGCTACAAATGCATGGGTCAACGTAAACCGGATTGTAGTTGTGTTTTTGACATACTAGGCTGCTGAAAAGTGTGCTTCCTTGAAAGAACTACAAGCTTGATTTGGCAAAGTTTGTTTGGGAAAAATTGTGTGTTTTGTGTATTTGAACCCTTTCCAACAACGACTATGATTTTGAGATCCATCTTTTCACACTGAAGACAACTGAGGGACTTGTACGCAACTATTACAGAAGGTTCAAATGCTCACTGATGCTCCAGAAGGAAAAACCATGCATTAAGAGCCAAGGGGTGAAAACTTTTTGAATTTGAAGATCAGGGTAAATTTTGATATTTATATGATATCAATATGAAATTTAGGCAAAATAAAAAGTTTTCACCTTTATGCTCTTAATGCATGTTTTTTCCTTCTGGAGCATCAGTGTATATGTATATATGTATATATATATATACACAAAGAACTGTGCACTATTCTGTGAAATAAAATTTTTATTTAAATCACTCTTATTATGGACTGAATCGATTAGCTCATTTCCTCATCGAATCAGCTCAGATGACTCGCTCATTCAATGAGCTGAAAACTCTGCTGCCAAATTTAAAATTACAGTTACTGCATGAAATATTACTTATTGCTTTTTAGTGGACAGAAACCACTGTTTGCTGGAGATCAACTCACCTCTATGAATGTGTCGATGTTGTCCATGAGAGCCTGAGCCCTGCCAATAATGAACTGATTCACACATGCTATGGCATGAGACCTACAGAGAGAGTGTGAATCAGTACATTGCTCCTCATTATCAAACACAGACAGTGTATCAGTGAGATGTGTGTGTGGTTCTTCACCTGATCTTGGGGCTGCAGTGTTTGAAGAACTGCAGGAATTTGGGGATCATGATGTTGAGGGGTCTATTCAGAGCGTCACTGTCCAGCAGTTCAGATGAGTCCTCACAGATCTTCTGCAGCGCACCAAAAGAACCCTGTACACACACACGCACATATATACATCAAAGCAAATAAGAAAAATAACTTCTAAAATAATAAAATTTCTGTTGGAAATCCCACTGCATTCTGGGTTTATAATAAATAAGAGAGGAATATTTGTACAAGCTGTAACAACTGTTATAGTGCCACGATAATTTAATGAAGATTGGTTTGGGAATTTTGAGTATGTCTGGTCACGACCATAATTTAAATGACAATTTTATAACCATCTAAATACTAAAGTTCAAATTTTTGGATAATTATTGATCTAGGTAGTCCAGAGACTTCACAAGTTCACTAGTTTTGTTAACGTTGATCAAAAAACCTAAGACTAGTTCAGTAAAGCAGTTTAAGTAGGGCTGGACAATAATTCAATATCAATATATAATCACGATATATTTATTTTCAATAACAGTGATATGATTTTTAAACATTTCCGATATTTTGATATACATTGCCAGTGTATCCCATTCACTGATTTATTTGTGGCGGCCCACCACAACTTCGTTGAATAATTTCAAAATCAAAACACGATGCAGGTGTTTTATATGAATGTATCTTTGAAGGGAACCGACGGTCTTCAAATCGCAACACCTGTAATTACCTGTATGATATCAACTGATGTCTACTCACCACATTGTTGTTATGTTCTTGAACACACGCTAGTTAATTGCGTGAAAAATGCAGTCTGGCAAGCCAATCAAATCACAACTGTTGTCGTTCAAACAGAAGGTCATGTCAAGTGCTCTGCATTGTGGGATGAATGTTGCACATTTTGGGAAAATAATAGGGATGTAACGATTATCAATATCGCATACATGTATTATAAATATCATGGTGTCGCAAAAGCAAAACCGTCTCAATATCATCATGGTCACGTGACGATATGAAATGATAGGTCTTCCAGGCAAAAAATTTAGTTTTTAAAATATATTTAAGCTTCTTATTCTAACATAAAAGGTCTTTAAAGTTATGTTTTAGGCCATTATACTTTAGCAAAGTATCTGTCAAACAAACTAAAACCGACAGCACAATATGGCTTAATCCCTTCATCAAGTTTGTTTTCGTTCAGGCGATCAGCTCGTGATCCGGTGTTTTCCGCGCCTCAGTGAACTCGTTTATTTCATGTGCTGTAAGTTTAGCGCGCATTTAGGAACGCACGGCCACCAGTCAGGCTTTAATTTGACGGTAGATGATTACAGCATTTCACTAGATTTGTAGGGAGACGCGTTTTTGTAAGCCTGTTTTCACTGAAGCTACAGTTTTCCTTCAAAATAAAAGCATAAAAGTGCAGTATGAATTGCTGACAGCTAGCGCTTTAAATGCAGTCCAAATTCTAAATATCTCTATCAAGTGTAGAAATTAGGAAATAAGTACTGTACTTTCCCTACTGTAGTGTAAAACAAAAATAATATACCTATGAATTATTCATTTTTATTTATTTTACAGTGCAACTCTTTTACAATATACGGCTATTACGGTCTTAGAAATAACAATAATATAAAATTGTTGTTATTATTATTATTATAATAATAATCTAATTTGTTTGGCTTCCTAAAACACCAGTGTGAATGTAATTTAGACTGAGACAGTCTATCACAAATAAAAAGAGGGTTGAGTCCCCTTTAAAGTTCAGGTACAAGTCAATTCACTGACTTTTTCTGACTTAAGTTCTCTTAATTAAGAACATGGGTTGGAGCTCTTAATTGTCAACTTTCAAAGTGCATTGGATAGAAGAATTTAAGTCTTCATTTTCTACTTATTTTTTTCTTTTTAAATATCCCAATAAATATCGTACCGTGGACTTCATATCGAGATTTTGTGAGATTTTGATATCGTTACATCCCAAGAAATTACTGAATGTGCACGTTGAAATCAGTAAGCATACTGCATTCACGTCAAAGTATTATGATGTTATTCCACAGAATATAGAGATAAACACTGTATTTTATTACACTAAATTCTTATGTTGGTGCATATAAAAGAAATGATTAATTATTCATTTAAAATTGGGTGTTCGGTCAACAATGGGAGTTTGGTTAAAACATACTCAGAGCTGTGCGTGTGCTTTACCTCGCAGGTGTTGTAATCCTCTGAGTTGAGGAGGTTGCAGAGTTGAGGCAGCAGTTCAGGCCATGTCTGCAGCTCCCCTTTAGACGCGATAGTAGTGATGAGAATACCTGAGGACACACACGGACACAAATTCAACTAGAACACAAAGCTGAATAAGCTATTTGTGTCACTTAAAGACAATGAATACTTCTGTAATTACAACCAATCAAATCAAATGAAAAGAAATCAGCTCAAAGCATCTAATCCGAGTTTTGTAGATGTTTACTCCACAACTACTACACAGTCTCAAACCCGGGTTCAGACTGACCGATGGTGGCGCGGATGAGCGGGGACGGGTCTCCGATGTTGTTGAGACACTCTCTCTTGATGAAGTCGGCCACGGCCGGAGGGAAGTTCTGGTAGTGAGCCTTCACGTTGTTCTTGAGAATCAGACCGCTCAGAGAACGGGTGGGCTCGTCTGCAGAGACACAGAGATGTGCCTTTAGAGAAGTGACAGGAGAGTGTGTGAGACACTGAGGCAGATGATGCATGATGGGATATTACAGACCTTCAGATTTGAGGCTGGTGAGGACGAAGATGAGATAGTTGTTGAAGTCGGGATACTGATTCAGCTGCTCCAGTTTCTAATGAGAGAGTCGGGAAAACATAAGGATCATTTCAACAGACAGCAAAGAAAGAATAGATCTGATCTCAGACCAGAGATGTTTATTAAGATGTACACACACAAAAAAAACATTTACTCATTTAACTATTTTAATTCGCTTTAAAAACAGACTATTATGTTGCCTATAAACTACGTAAGTAGATTAGATATAAAAAAAAAAAATGGGACTAGAGTGACAAAGTTTGATTTACTGTCAGATTAAATCAATAAATCACTTCCAAGACTCTGATTAAACAAATCATCTTCAAATTTACAACCCTCTGCATTGCATTTTAGGTTTTAAAATGTTTTAGGGAACAAATAGAGGCAAATATTGCTGTTTATTTAAGACATTGCTGTTCATTTAAGATATTGCTGTTCAATTAAGACATTATAACTCATTGAAGACTGTTTACGAGGTAACTCGCCAAAACCGTGCATTTTGACATAATTGTGTGTGTTTTCATCCGTTGAAGCGCTACTGGTGCGCTGTATAAAGCGGCTCGTGTATGTGTCAGCCTTTCAAACTATACTTCACTGCACTGTTTAGCCGGCGTAACCCCAGGTATGTGTCGCCACATTTTCGGATTATGAAGAATAAAGAAGAGAAAAGTTAATCTTCCGAAATGAAGCAGCAATATCTTCTCAGGTAAAAGTTATTAGAACCGTGTCTAGGGACAAGCTGGCCATCACACTGCTCTGACCTTATCAGCCTGTATCCTGTATGCTATTATTTGATTCGCTCTTGTCGCTTATGAGAGAACAGCTAATCACAAGGATCTTGTCTTTGGACGATTATTTTATTCGCTTATGTCAGAAACAGCAAATCTCTTTAAAACTGGCTGTTCTTTTCACTACATTGCATTGTTATATTTTGTAAAAGTAGTACCCGCCAACTGGCGACTGACACTGTTACACATGCCAGCGACGAGTATGACTTTAAAAGGCATATATAACTGATCATAATGATAGTGTAATATACCTCTTGAACGGCTCTCTGTGTGGCCGTATCTGGAGACTGTGAGTCCTTCAGCAGCTGCAGCACCTGCTGTAAACCCTGTTCATCCGGCTGCCACTCCATCCTGAGTCACACACACACACACGAAGCACAGATGACAAATGAGTGCACTACGCCCTCCTGGCCATCACTGCTTTCTTGGCACAGTTTTAGGAAGAAAGAACTGAAGCGAGCAAATAACGCACATAACTATCATCCACAGACACATGCATTCAGACCAAATATCTGGTTTAAAACACTTTTAATTGTTGAAGCCAGGCTAATCCACCACAAGCACCTGGACGGCAGGGTTACACATCTGCTTTACCATCTGATCTGCTTTAGTGGGATCGAGGCAGACGAGAGTGTGAATGTGCGAGGAGGCTGTGATGTGCGAGTGTCTGACTTACGTGTGGGCCGTGTGTGAATGAGCGAGTATTTCTTCTGTGGCTCTGCAGGAAGATGCTTCGGTTTCATTTAATATCAGTTGTTTCATTGCATATGCTACTATTTCATCTGCATAACAATTTAAGTGTAAAGATTCATTTGAGAAAGTCAGCAGCAACCAAACCTGTTCACCAGCATGATTTCAAATGTTTTAATGGAATCGTTTGTACATTATAAATGTCACTCAGTTTTGCGTAGACACATAGAAATAGAGCAGAATATTCAAAAACCGCTCATTTTGTTACAAAGTTGCTTTGTTTACAAAGTTCCAATTTGTATTTGTCTACTTAATTTTTAGTACATAAGTGTATGTTTGTATAAATGTCTATTCATGTGAGTTTATATACATAAACATACATATAGTTAGTTACATGGATACATGTGCATACATATGTATGACCCTGGACCACAAAACCTGTCGTAAATCGCACGGGAATATTTGTAGTAAGAGCCAACAATACATTGTATGGGTCAAAATTATCAATTTTTCTTTTATGCCAGAAATCATAAAGGTCATGTTTCATAAAGATATTTTGTACATTTCCTACCGTAAATATATCGAAACTTCATTTTTGATTAGTAATATGCATTGCTAAGGACTTCATTTGGACAAGTTTAAATGTGATTTTCTCAATATTTGGATTTTTTTGGATTCAGATTTTCAAATAGTGCATCTCAGCCAAATATTGTCCTTTTATTATCCTTTAAAAAATTGTCCTAACAAACCATACATCAATGGAAAGCTTATTTATTCAGCTTTCAGACGATGTATAAATCTCAATTTCGAAAAATTGACCCTTATAACTGGTTTTGTGGTCCACGGTCACATATATACATACAATATTATAAACATATAAGCATATGACTGAGAAGTGTGTGTTTGTTTGTGTGTATGTTTGTGAGCGTGTGTGTGTGTGTGTGTGTGTGTGTACGTATATGTTTGTGAGTGTGTGTGTATATATACACTGTAGTGTGTAGTTTATATGTATACGTTAATCTCTGTGTGTGTGTGTGTGTGTGTGTGTGTGTGTGTGTATGTGTAGGCCGTGTGTGTGTGTGTGTGTGTGTGTTTGTGTTTGTGTGTGTGTTTACGCAGCCCGGTTTAACCCAATTCCCGAGCTCACATCAGACGCGTTAACCGATCACACATGAAATAAAACGCGTTAAACCCGTTATATATGCGTGATGAGTGTGTATAATGATGCGGAATAAACACACACAGCCGCTTATGTAGCCGTTAGCCGCTGTGCTAACCCGCCAAACGCTCTCACCTTCAGTCAGTGTTTCTCTCTCTCTCTCTGTGTCTGGGTGTATCTCTCTCTGCCACGGCACAAGCGCTGATAGCCGTCGGTTCGCGGTAACGGATGCCTCGCCGCAGGTTTCTGCGTGGTTTCTGTGGGGTTTAATCGGAGTGTTTGCTGTTATTCTTCTCTCACCGGCGGCGCCTGATGCATGGCGGACGCGTTAATCGCGCGGTGTGGATCTGAGCGGCTTCCGTACCGTGACGCTGATGTCATGCCTCATTAGCATAAAACGAAATTAAACTCTAGTACTGACCATTAGGGTTTTATTCAAAGAAACAGCTAGATATATTAACTAACACATATTAATTGTGCTCTATATTTCGTGAATGAAGGTTTATGGGGGATATAACGTAATTTTAGAGGTCTGTAATTCATCCTGTGACCTGTAGATGGAGACAAAGAAGAAATAACGGGTCACTCCGGTTCATTAGCCTCACTACTAAATATCATGCCATCAGATCAGTGTTGGGAAGGTTACTTTGGAAATGGAATAGGTTACAGATTACCAGTTACCCTATTTAAAACGTAATAAGTAGTCACTTTCAATTAATTTATTAAAGTAATGTAACTGATTACTTTTTTCAATTTTTTTTCCAAATTATGAATTATTTTCAAACATTTAAAGCAGGCCGGGTTGACCTTACAGTAGCACTCAACACAGACTTTCAAAATCCTTCATCACTTGTATTAAGATTATAATAATTTAATTTTAAAGCACAGCCACCACAAAATCAGACTTTAACACCTCTTTTTACTTCGTTCTGATGTAAATACAGATTTAACGTTATAACTAGATATAGTTTAATAGCTATGGTATTGGTTGTTGTTGTTGTTGTTTTTTTAATCAAATCTTTGCATATCTACGGCAGAAAACAATGGCATCTAACAATGCCTTGGAAAAAAACAGTTAATCTAAAAAAAATAAAGCATATACATAAACCTATCGAATAGGAAATAAAACAGTTATCGAATAAATGTGTCTCATATTTTACAGCAATTTAGGAAGAAAATCAATTAAATCTCTCTCTCTCTCTCTCTCTCTCTCGTCTAGAGACGTATATCTTTGAGAGCATTGCATTGTGGGCATACAGTGTCCAGTGAGGTCTGTTCTGTTCTGTATTTTGCACATTTTGTCAACTGTGAAAGATATTCTGTGTAATTCATTCAGCTTAATTTGCATAATGTGCTGAATACAGTACATACTGCACTAAGTAGTATGCTAATATATTTTAAGCTAAGCTATCTGTTAGCTTTTCCATTCTTTTTTTATTTACAGTTTATAATTCAAGCATCTGTAAACTTCATATTAAAATGATTTTAATAACCACATGACCCCAAACTCTATCACAATTAAAACTTTATTCCAGTTTGCTGTTATTAAATCAATAACCATACAAGAGAATCACAAGAACGGAGATGAACAGTTTTTGAATAGACTGACAAACAGGCTCTTCACTTTGGCTCAAATCTGCTATTCCTACATATTTGACACACATATATTTCAGTATTTCATAGGAACAAACTTCAACAACCTCTCCACCTTCATTCTTCAGGTTGGAATGAACAAGGAAGGGCGGAGAAAAGGGGTCACGCAGACCTTTAACATAACGAGCTGATTTCGCTCTTACTGCAGCCCCATTTACAGCAGGCATTGGACAGCCCGACCACCACGTCCCGCCCCTTCCTGTCTGACGTGCGCAAGGCCTCCAGCACTTCCTCTGAGATGAGCGAGCGGGCGGGCCGGCTGAACACGGGGCTCTCCTGGCCCTCTCCCACCCAGGCAGGGGCCTCTGCGTCGGGACGGGGTCTGTATGACAGTCCAGGGACGATGGGGTTTGCGGCCCACCTGTCAGAGGCCTCGTCGTCATGAGCCGAGAGCAGATCACTGGAGAGGTCACCTGATCAGAGAACAACACCACAAAGATATGTCACTGTTATTGTTACTCATAGTTACTGTGAGTGATTCAAATGAACCCTTAACCTTTAGCATTAAACTTCAGCACATAACTCGTCATGCAGAGTTAGTGTACTAGAAGTGAATGGATCCTCAAATCATGTGTCTCATCGAAGATAGGTGTGCTGTTATTTTACTAAGTGATGAGACTTGTGAATTGTCACCTGGTAGATGATAAAATGGGTGAGAATCTTCAGAAATGTACACTGAATGACAAACATCAGCCATAGAGACAGAATATGACAGAAACTTGAGGTGAGACTCTTTTGGCCAGTAAACAACCACCTAGCAACCACCCCAAACAACCTAGCAACTGCATAGCAACACCCTGCCAACCAGCAGCATCACGGTCAGGTCATTTTACACACACACACACACACACACACACACACACATACACACATTATTAATAATGATATGAAAATGGTTTTTATTATATATATATATATGTATAACACTTTAATTAATACAGTTAATAATTTAATTATTAATAATATTTTACTAATAATACTGTAATGTATATATATGTATACAACAATAAATTAACAATGTAATGAATAACAATTTAGTTACTTAATATTATCAATTATTATTAAATAATATGTTTTTATTGTTGTACTCTAAAGATCATTTAGTTATTTTATTATTATTACATTTTTTATTCCCTTTTAAGAAAGTTAAAATAACTTACATAAAAATGGGTTTGTGGATTACATGTAGCTCAATTTGCCCTCTGTGTGTATTATCAATAATAATTAGTGCCGTCAAACGATTAATCACGATTAATCACATCCAAAATAAAAGTTTTTGTTTACATAATATATGTGTGTACTGTGTATATTTATTATGTATGTATAAATACACACACATGCATGTATATATTTAAGAAAAATATGTTACCTTTATATATTAAATATATTTCTATATGATATAAATTATATGAATATAAATATATACATGTAAATATTTTCAAAATATATGCAGTATGTGTGTGTATTTATATATACATAATAAATTCACACAACACACACAAACACATATTATGTAAACAAAAACGTTTATTTTGGATGCGATTAATCGTGATTAATCGTTTGACGGCACTAATAATAATATAAAATAACATAAAAATTGCCCTCTAAATGTGTGGGTATTATCAATAATAGCCTAATAATAATAATAATATGAATGTTTTTATTGTTGTAGCCTAACTGTGTCAAAATAACTCAAGGATAGGCTATATGCAAAAGTTCAATTAAATAATTTTTGTATATAAATGTGTGCTGCATTAAAGCTACGGAAGTAAAATTGGGTTCCTCTGAATGGGTGTGTATTGTATTGGAAGAAACGAATATACAGTAAACAAAATTCCTGTTTTTTTTTTTTTTACTTCATATCTGTCTCATACCTGAAACGTCCAGAGACCTCCTCCATCGCGAGCCTCCGCAGGTGAAGATGACCGCGCGGATGAACTCTCTGCCGCACAGCTTGACTCCGTAGATCGGGTGTCCGTCTGTGGCCCGAGCGCCGCCCAGCAGCGCCACCAGCAGGCCGAGTGTGAGAACTGCAGCTTTACACATGACCAGGTGTTAGAGGTGCTGGAAAGGTTTCTCAGTGCTCCTTGTTGGTCAGAAAGATGGTCTATCCTCTTCTTGCCCTGCTGTGTCTTTTATAGGGGCTCACGGAGCCTGTGCTGCTGCACGTCAGTCAGATGGACCATGATAGCAGGGCAGAGACCTTTAGGAAGACAAAGGCCAGGCCCAGCGCCTCTATAATGAACCTGTGCACCTCTAAGGAGGTGATGTCGAATGAAGCGACCTAATCTCATCACTCCTGACATTTTTGTTGTCATACACTCATTATGAATTATGATGTTGCACCTTCGCACCGACACAAACGCTGCACTTTTAATCAGATGCATGTAAATACTTACATTATTAGTCTATAGTGCCAAATCTTATTTAATCCAAATGTAAATGCTTTTCTAAACCAAGTTTATTTTATTTGACCTCAATGCCACAATGCTTAATCCTTGTGAATTTTTTGATGTTGTTAATAAATACATTTTAAAAATGTAAAAAGTTATGGTTCTAGTAATACTTTTTACTTTTAAGTTTAAAATGTTATTGAGACATATATGGTACACTTTGACCACAGATTCATTTTTCTGATGAACAGAAAACTGAAACCCAAGACTTGTATACTTTCATGCAAATTTGTTTCATGGGAATAATAATAATACAATTACTGATCCGGTGTGGGGTCATGCGAAAAACATAAACCAAGACCAAGATCCAGTCTGAGGCAATTCATTGGCAGTGCTGGATAGATTACTTACAAATTGTAGTTTGTTACTGAAATTCAGTGTAGTTAGCAATGCAATCGAGGTTATTCATTTTAGGTAATGTATTCTGACTACTTTTTATATTACTTTTTCCCTATCATTGCTTTTTTCCCCTAAATGTAGAATCATCGGTTACTAAATTATTTACATAACATTTACAAAGACTAGCGTTCCCCATTCTTTTTCTATTCTATGTATTTGTTTTCTTTTTATTTATTATATGTGACCCTGGAGCACAAAACCAGTCATAAGTAGCACGGGTATATTTGTAGCAATAGCCAACAATACATTGTATGGGTCAAAATTATCGATTTTTTTTTATGCCAAAAATCATTAGGATATTAAGTAAAGATCATGTTCCATGAAGATATTTTGTAAATTTCCTACTGTAAATATATCAAAACTTAATTTTTTATTATTAATATGCTTTGCTTCATTTGGACAATTTTAAAGTTAAAATAAAAAAAACACCTTGCTACATGTACTGCGTTAGGCTGACCGAGACTTGTCATAGCACTTGCTTATTATTGCTCTTTTGTTGCTTTCGATTGCTTCTGTTGTCCTCATTTGTAAGTCGCTTTGGATAAAAGTGTCTGCTAAATGACTAAATAGCTAAATGTAAATTTAAATTTACATGGCCATTCTATATTGTGACTATAGCCAAAGCTAAAAGTATGGCAAAGTAGGATTTTTGGAAAGGAAACTTTAAAGGAGGAAAAAGAAGAATTAGGGAGAATCAATAAATTATGTATATTTTACTGGCATTTTGAATAATATGTAATCATGTAATCCACAACAAAGTAATCTGATTATGAGCATTTTAAAATGTAATCAAGTGCTCAATTACGTAATCCAGATTACACAGAGGACATCAGTTACTACCCCGCACTGTACTGTATGATTTCCATATTCATATACCTACCGCAGAATTCCCATGAAACATCATCAATACAGAATAAAGATGTAAAGAATATTAAACATACACAGAGCAGGCTGGTTTAGCTGACCTCTCGTGACACGAGGTGCCCAGATGACATTTCAAACAGATAAAAGGATATGGATGTGAGAACTGAGTGATTGTTATGTGTGTGTGGTTATTAAGAGTCCCAGCACCTCAGAAACCGGCTTATAAGCGTATCAGCAAAAGCCTATTTCTTCATAATCATACAGTCACGAGATAAGAAAGTCTGGACAATATGATTCACACACTGGCATTCACACAGATAACAGCACATGGATGAGCCTGCAGCATATGGGCTAATTGCTTGCCTGTCTGACCCCTGTGATTATAGTATTATGATTAATATGCTAATAGAGTCACTAGAATTAGAAATAAAATGATAGCCTACATTTGCAGTATTTTATGCTTAAAATACGAATAAATTATATTCTTTTTATTAATTTATTCAGGGTACTTTATTCAGAATACAGTTTTATGGAAAAATGTAGAAGAACATTTAACGTTAGTCAAAGTACCACTGTCATTTGATGTACAAGAAGTATATTTAATATGGTAACGTTTTGTAGGGTAATGATTATACATGTGATTTTCTCCATTTGTGCAAAAATATAACGCTATTTTGATACATATAAATTACATGCACGTTAAACTGAGTCAGAGGAGTCGAACGTAACGTTTGATTGACAGAAATGAGGTCCAATAAATGAGCGCAAAGGGGGCGTGCTCTTCTTGCGTAATAGTGTAACTCGACTGACAGCGACTGTCAGCGAATGACAAGGTTAGGTTGTTATAGACACTCGCCTTGTCCAATAATAAAGAGAGAAGGCCGTTTCCCTTGGCGACGCGCAGCCAATCGCCGCTGAGCAAGAGGGCGGTGCTTAGACGGGTGGGTAGCAACAGTTGCCCCGGTGAGGACGAGGCGCCATAGTCACGGTAGTCGTGGCGACAAGAACCCAGCAACGAGAATCAACAACAACAATTTGAACCATTAAGAATATAAAACTCCGCGCCAAACTAAGATCATCCGGCGGGAAGCGAAAGGTGAAAGTAACAACTTTATTTCACGCGTCCTCCTCTTGTTTTTTCTTACAAGTGCCGAAGTGTGCTAGACACGATTTCCTCAGCTATCGCGGTTGAACTCGACCCCGCGCCTCTCGCACGCGCTGGCGGTTGTTATGACGATGTCAAATCTGCTAGAAAATGGCGGGTGTTGTAACGTGAGCGTGTGTGACTTTTACTTGTTGTTTTTGTTTATGGTGAGCGTGACGTCAGAAGCGCGTTTAGCTGATTTGATGACTGAAACAGACGAGTAGCTTAGGATCAAATGTCAAAGAGCGACTTTTGACAGTCAAACCGCACTCGACTGTGGTCTTTTTTCGCTGGTCCGGTTTGCTGGAGTTTGTTTAACGCGAATGCCGATGGAATGCAGCCGTTCGGCCGATCAAACTCCCGGGAATTGTGTTTTATCGGGTTAAAAACTTTGTTGAGGGAGTCGTCGAACAGCCATATGTGTGCCAGATCAGCTCCAGCGCGGAGGGAGGGGCGGAGGGGGCGTGGCCTGGAGAGGGGCGTGGTCTAGGAAGTTAAAAGGGCGTGATTGACACGTCTATCTAGTTATGTAGATATACATACTTTGTTCTCTGCCAGCAATAGAAAAAACATACATATGCGACCCTGGACCACAAAACCAGTCATAAGGGTCCATTTTTTTCTATTAGTGAAAATTGAGATTTATACATCACCTGCAAGCTGGATAAATAAGTTTTCCATTGATGTATTGTTTGTAAGGGTAGGACAATATTTGGCCGAGATACAACTATTTAAAAATCTAGAATCTGAGGGTGCAAAAAAATCAAAATATTGAGAAAATCGCCTTTAAAGTTGTCCAAATGAAGTCTTTAGCAATGCATATTACTAATCAAAAATTTAAGATTTGATATATTTATGGTAGGAAATTTACAAAATATTTTCATGGAACATGAACTTTACTTTATATCCTAATGATTTTTGGCATAAAAGAAAAATCGATCATTTTGACACATACAATGTATTGACTATTGCTACAAATGTAACTGTGCTACTTATGACTGGTTTTGTGCTCCAGGGTCACATATGTCTATGCAGTTACATAGGTATGCATACTTTGTTCTCTGCCAGCAATACACAGAACATACATATTAAAACACACATTTGTAAGAAATGTTATATATAATATAAACTTAAAATATATACTATATTATTATTGAGGCAAAACCATGCATGAAGATGATATTTTGCCATTAAAATCATAATATGGACCATAAAGAGAAAAGTAATATATTGCACAACATAATGTTTTGTCAAATTTATGATCATCAAATGTTCAGCGAAACGCTTTATGACATTTTGCACATACATTTGTCAGCATATTTGACAATAAGTTATGAATATATAATGCTTAATGTTCTCAGCCAGCAGGTCTCTGTCAGTTTGTATAGAATTTATTGAGAATTGGTTTCTTTATATAGAAACTTAAAATAGATGGTATATTATTGAGGCAAAATCATGCACGAAGATATTTTGGCATTAAAATCATAGCATCGATTATATAGTCTACATATGGACCAGAGAGAGAAAAATAATACATTACACAACATAATGTTTTGTTATATTATAGTCTATGAAGTTATAACACAAGATTCATTATGACATTGAATGTTTAGCAAGACACTGTGACATTTTGCTTGTAAATTTGTCAGCATATTTGAACCTATGAATATATTATGCTTGTTCAGGTAAATTATAAGTTATGCATTTTATTCAGCGTTGTGTAACTATATGTGTGTATATATAATTTGTCCTCTGCCAGCAATAAGCAAAACATAAATTTTAAAACACAAAACATACAAATGTTATATTTAATATAGACATAAAATAGATGATATATTATTGAGGCAAAATCATGCATGAGGATCATATTTTGCCATTAAAACCATAACATTGACTGTATACTACATACCATGGAGATAATAAATAATAAATGACACAATATAATGTTTAGTCACACAGGATTTTGTATGACTAAAAATGTTCAGCAAAATGCTTTTTGGATGTAAATATATTAGCATATTTGAAAATTAGCTGTAAATATATGATGGTAAATTGTTGAAAATTGTTGAAAAATTGTTGAAATTGTTGAAAATTCAAATTTTAAATTATTAAATTAAAATGGGTTAAATTTTAATTTATTTAGCATTGTGTCTTCGGGAATAATTCTAATGAAGTGAATTCTTTTTAAGCTGGTTAACACTAATTCTGATGATTCATTGCGAAATGTTCTCTCTCTCACAATAACTTCATATGAACGAACACATACTGTCATCACAAGACAGGGCACGCAACGCCGCCTGTTGCCTCTAATTTAAGGAAAATGAGAGTACTGTTAAACAAGTTCAGCCAGCTCAAGGATTTACGTGCATCTGACAGGGAAAGAAAATGTGTTTAGTTTTACATGCAGTCTCACAGTAAACTGCTGGAATGTACTCTATGCATAAGTGAGACAAAATGCTTGACATCTTTTCAGCTGAATTGTTTTTATGAAATGTTATGTTCAAATATTGCACACGCATGATCTAATAATTTACTTAAATTTACAGAAATTAGAACATTGGATAGAGCCAGGTTCAATATTTTGTAAAGATTTTTACTGAGAGGATTTTTGAAGTCTTTGTATCACTTATCAAATCAGACAATCCTGTCAACAGCCAGAAATTCATATTTTTTTAAAAGGAAATAAGTGTTTCATGAACAAACCCCTCAGTAAACACCTTCAGTATATAGATAGGAATAAATCTGTAAAGTTTGATTTATGTAGTTGCCACTAAAGTGGAGAAAAAACTCATTTTGAGTAAACAGCCTTTAAAGATCTGTATTGTAACTGAAATGTACAGACGCAAATAGACAAAGCATAATAAATTAAACGCTTAAATATGCATTTTGAATGTTTTTTTTTTTCCTCTAGTCTGATACAAAGGCATATTATGAAAATCTCAAAATGGACCAGTGCACGGAAAGTGCAATTTAAGTGTAACTGTGCAGGAATAATCTCCAGGGCAATACCATCTATCATTGAAACAAGTAAAGAAGTCTAAATCTGTTTGCTTTCAACTTCCTGCAGGGCTTAATCCGCGCTTTTAATTTCTGTTTGCAGAGGGATTTGGGCTGTTGTCACCATGGCAACTTCAGGCTACCCCGCCGAGGAGCTTCCGCCCTCCCAATCGCAAGGGGGCAACGTCACGACGGCCTCGGCGACCCAACAGAAAGCCACGTCCACCACCACGTCCCAGTTCCTCTCCGACATCCAGAGCTCGCCGGGATCCGCTCCTGCACAGACGGCCTCCATCATAAGAGCGCAGGCCACGCCCCCTGCCACTCAAAAGAAAGTGGTTCTGGCCACGCCCCCTCAAGGAGCCGTGACAGCAGCGCAGTATGTGGCAGGAGAGATTCAAAGCTCCGCCTCCCAGGCAGGAAACGGCCAGAGCGCCCAGCAGTACATAGTGGTGACCGTCACCGGTGAGCACTCGCACTTTACTAGATACATGTGGACTTTCTCCCAGTTAGGACTGAAGCTGCAGAGCAGACCGCTGGTTTATATGCATTGCGTGTGTGAAAGTGTGTGTAATGCGATCTGTCAGACACCTGACACTTTCTAGGCCTCTCCCTGAATAGAAGGACCTCGAAATAAACACGCAAGAGTAGCAGTGCGTATCGCAGCCCAACAAACACACACGTTCCCTTCTGCCTGTGCTTTTTATTTAACACACTCACACATTCACACGTTTCTTTCTGATGACTGAACATTGTACCGCTCTAATTGGCAGCCGATATGACAGCACTGCCTACTCAGCGTCCGCAGCGTGTGGATGAACTTCTTACCGCAGCAGCTTTATTAACTACCGCAGAGAAGGACAATAGTGAGACCTGACAGAATAAATATGGTGACCACAAAAAATGTCTATTTAAAACTAGATTTTAAATGTCAATATCAAAATAAAAAATCTAAATTAATATCAAAAGAAAAAATTGTGTAAATATATACACTAGCATTTTCAAAGCTTTTTTAAAAATGTAATTAATTTTTTTAATTAATTTATATATTAATACTTTTATTCAGAGAGGATGTGTTTAAAAAAAGTGACAGCATAATTTTACAAAATTTGAAATAAATGCTTTTGTTTTGAACTTTTTATTCATCACAGCATCCTGAATACAATTATAATGGTTTCCAAGTTAACATTGATAATGTTTCAACATTAATAATAATCAGAAATGTTTCTTGAGCAGCAAATCAGCATATTAGAGTGATTTCTGAAGGATCATGTGACACTGAAGACTGGAGCAATGATGCTGAAAATTCAGATTTATATCACAGGAATAAATTACATTTTAAAATATATTACAATAGAAAGTGGTTATTTTTAATTGTAATATTATTTCACAATATTGGTGTTTTTACTGTATTTTTTGATCAAATGAATGCAGCCTCTGTGAGCAGAAGAGGCTTCTTTCAAAAACATAAAAAAATGTACTCGTACTTGTTCGTATATTACGTGTATATTTAAAATTCATGATCAAAACATCAACACTAATAGAAAATAAAAACTAGATTTTTATTTTGATATTTTGTTATATAAATATAAAAATAAAATTAAAAATATATATATTTGTTTAAATTACATATATATTAGTAAAATCTCAACATAAATTCCATGTATGTGTATATGAAATGAATGCTGACAGTTTGAAACGTTTCTATATAAAATGACACTAAATTAACTATTTTTTTATGTAAGTATGTCATTTCATAACAGTATATAGCAGATGATGAACATTAATCTGCTGTATGAAAAAGACAACAGCAAAACACCTGTAGAAAGGCTTTAGTTTAAAGCTGATCACAAGGATTGTGATATCAGAGAATAATTTACACGAGTAGAGAGATAAACTGGAGGATGCTGGAAAATACAGAATGGAAACCAAAGTAAAAAGCACAGGTTAAGTAAACGTCCTCATCCTTTCTTGAGCTTGATTACTCCTCTCTCAATCTCTCTCTCAATCTGATACCTGTGTTTACCCGAACGAGAGATTTCTCGGCCCATCTGTGGAGATTAATTGTTCAAGGCCGGCCCGTATGAGCCTGATATAAAGAGAAATGGCTGCATGTGTGTCTGTGTTCAGATCATGTTCTACAGTAGCTGTCTGTACAGTCTGGATGTGCTGTACCGTAAGTATGAGCACATGTTAACTGATTTTGATGGTTGTGTGTTATTGTTTTGGTATTATTTCCTCCTGTAGGTTTTGTACTGAGCAAAACGAGTCTTCCCCTTCGCTCAGTCATTATTTCCTCTTTTCTGAGAGCGGTTTTGTCATGTGTTTCCTTCTCATTTCTGTTTTCTGTCTCTTTATTTCTCTCTTCAGTGTGTCTTCCTCTCGTTGTGTGTGTCTCTCTTGCACACGCACACAGTGATCTGCAGTGTGAGATTCAGTAGTGTGACCATATCCTACACTTCTGCTGCATTATTGTTTTTAATCATTTTTGAACCCAAAATGTTCATTTAAACTAAACAGGTTGTTGTGGCTCATGTAATTGAGTTTTTACATTTACAGTATATTTTCATACAGTTGTACTCAATTTCATATACTTAATCTCAAAACATTCTGAACAGTGCTGTTTCAGTTATATTATTCTTTAATATGCAAATGATTTTCTGTCTGAGAATCTAAGCGTGTTATACAGTAGTTTGATGTTTATGTGGCTTGTTTTTGGTCTGCCTGTCTCTGTGTAGAGGGTTCACTTCACTCGAATGACTCTGAATCGAATTCTCCTCCCGCGGGACAGACTGGCGTTCCCACACAGGTAGTGCAACAGGTGCAGACAGCACAGGTAATGCACACACATGTGTACATATGGGATATAAAAGCCATGAAGATCAAATGAATTCCAAAACTGTGTGATTTGTGTCCAGCAGAGGTCCGTGGTTCAGGCCACAACCAAGAGTCAAAGTGGACAACTGGGGGTCAGTAATCTACACATCACACCTGAGGTACACACACTTCATAACTGCTTTAAGCAGAATAACATTATAACATGCCTGCCACATATATGTGAGGTCTCATCTACTGTAATGGGTTCTTCTTCAGTTATGTAGTATATATCAGTTTGACAAAGTATGCTTGCATTATATTTCTTTACAAGCAGTGTGACTTGGTTTAATATTTCGCAATGTTTTTGCAATGTAGCAAGCAATGACTTTTATACTGTAAATTTTTTTAAGTGTGTTTTGAGTGCTCATACTTTTGGGGTAGGTTATTGTGTTTGTATAATAACGTGATTACTAGAAATAGTTTTCAACAAAAACACACATTTATTTATATATATATATATATATATATATATATATATATATATATATATATATATATATATATATATATATATATATATATATATATATATATATATATATATATATATATATATATATTAATAATATTAATTAAAATTAATAGAAATCAGAATTAATAGAAATGAAAAATTACTTGCTATATTTTTATTTTGATGTTTTACCTAAATATAAAATGTACACAACAATGTATACATTTGATTTTTTTATATTAATAAAATTGAAAAACAAACGTCAAATCACGTCTATATAAAATTCTAGCTGACAGATTAAAAATGTTTATATATAAAAGTACAGAATGTATTATATATATATATATATATATATATATATATACATTCATGTTTTTCCTCCAAATTGTACATAGTTTACATAGTTTAATTTGACAGTCATTTAATTGTAATTGTCTAATTATTATAATATTTGAATTCTGTTGTCTCAGATGTCTCATGAGAAATAATCTGGTAAATTTAGTTTTTTACAGTTGCAAATGAACATTAAACATTGTGTCTGTATATTGTTTGTATGTTTATATATAAAGTTTAGTTTAACGTATTTAAGTAAAGATTTAGATTTGACATTATATAGACATGCTTTGTGATGTTCCCCTCATACCTAACTCTGATTAAACTGACTTTTAGGAGTCTGATCAGTGTTTCCCACAGACTATCTATTTGTGGTGGCATATATATTCAAATTCATTCTCTGCCAGCAGGAGGCGCTTGTAGAGATAGAGGTTTCCCCGGTAACGCTGTACACAAAGCAGCGCTCTGCTCACAAAAGCTGCTTTATCATTCATTACATGCAAGATGAGATGAAAATGACATCCAAAATTTTCTGAATACAGTTGGTTTCCTTCAGAAATACAGTGATATAAAAACACCTGCACCGGGTTTCGATTTTGAAACGTGCAGTGCTCATGTTTATTCAATGAAGTCAAAGCCTTTTGGATAATCTATTTGTGGTGTTCAGTTTTGATATTGTAGCAGGACACCACAAATAAATCAATGTATGGGAAACACTGCTGATGTGAAACTGCTGTTTGTTTGTGTGTAGGTCCCTGTACAGCATGTTTACCCGAGCCAGTTTGTGGAGGGAGACTCAACTACAACAATACTGCAATGTGAGCGTCAACACACACAGTGCTTTTGGTGTATATTTAGCTTCTCTTTACTACTGAAACGACGTTTAGCTTTCTCTGTACTTGTCCCTCTCTTTCCCTTTTTCAGTCGTTCCAGTAGTTACCAGTTCCCAGACCCCTCCCTCTACTCTCAGGCCACGCCCTCTGTCACTTACTATGAGACGTCGCCCACCTCCGGCTCGCAGGTCACGTCCCCCGCTAGCACTCAGCCTGTGTCTGTGACGTCCGGGACGGGCACAGGGGTGGTCTCCATGTTCTCAGAGGGCAGTTCGGGGATCACCGTGGTGGCTGGCGGGTCCTCATCAGGGGGCGTGGTCACCAGCGGAGGGGCGGGGAGTTATGTGATTCAGGGAGGGTACATGCTCGGTGGAGCCGGTGGAGGGAACCAAAATTTCTCACACAACACACGCGCATCACCCGCGACTGTGAGTGTATTTGTTGTCTTGAATGATGATTCAGAGTTTCACCCAGTGTTGTTATTGGTAACTAAAATTAATTTTAGTAATTAAAATAAAATGAAATACTAGAAGAAAAACTTAAACGTTTAAAAAAATTTAACTTTTTAGAAATTTTTATGAAAATTAGAAGTGTTGCCTGGGTGGTTAACTGAAATAAAATAAGTTTAAGTACTAAAATTACTACTAAAAATTAATAATAATAATTTAGCACATAACAAAATTTATAAAAATAATAGAAAACAATAATAGAATAATAAAATATTAGTATAATATAAAAAACAATAGAATAGCAAAATATAAATATAATATAAAAGTAATAGAATAATAATAATAGCACATAACAGAATGACTAAAACTTAAACTAAAATAAAAATGAAAACTGAAAATATAAAAATAAAGCTAATAAAAAATATGAATAAATACTATAATAGTATATAAACAATGCTAAAATACACAGAAAAAAAAACACTGGATCCACCCATAAAACAGGTAAAAAATGAGTTTTTGATTATGTGATAGTCAGTGAATTAACACCTGCCGTCTGTGTTCAGGTGCAGTGGCTGATGGATAACTACGAGACAGCTGAAGGTGTGAGTCTTCCTCGCTGTACTCTCTACTGTCATTACCTCCTGCACTGCCAGCAGACCAAGCTGGAACCCGTGAACGCCGCCTCCTTTGGCAAACTCATCCGCTCCGTGTTCATGGGCCTCAGGACCAGACGTCTCGGCACCAGGTACAGTCACACTGTCCGGACCAGCTGTGATGCAATAAAGCTTCAAGCCTCAACAAGCAATATGAACCATTTTTCTTTATTTGCATATTCATTGTACTGGGTAGCTCCACCCACAGTAAAATCTGGTCCAGAATTTGCTCCACATAACTGCGCATTAAACATTAAATGTGTTCTGATTAGCTGTGAATGCATAATGTTGTGCAGCACTTTTTTTTATTTGCTAGAATTATTAAAAATAAATTGTATACATGCTAATTTGAGATATAAATATAAAATAAAAAACAACAATATTAACAAAAACTATAATAGTATATGAATGATACTAAAATAACAGAACAGGCTAATATTAAAACACCTGTGTGTCTGTGTCTGTGTGTTTGTGTATTTCAGAGGGAACTCTAAGTACCATTACTATGGCCTTCGAATCAAGAGCAACTCCCCCCTGCACAGACTGGTGGAGGACCAGCAACACCTGGCCATGAGACAACAGCCGTACTCGCAGAAACAGAGGTGTGTGTGTGTTTGTAGTTTGTGCGTTGTTGATCACTTTCTGTTGTTAGTTTGACTGATAGCCCTCATCTCTTGATATAGGATAAAGCCTGTGCAGAAGGTGGAGGGACTGACCAATGGAATGGGCCTGGGGGTGGGGCATCAACAGGGGGCGGGTCTATCCGACATCAGCGCCCAGGTTCACCAGTATCAGCAGTTTTTAGGTAAGACAAACACAAAATGTCGGAGCAGCTCTCCCCTTTGGATATATAATCTTACTTTATATCAACTTTTTGAATGTGTGTCTCAGATGCCTCTCGCAGTCTGCCGGAGTTCCCTGACCTCAAAGATGAGGGTAAACCTCTTCCAGATGGACTCCATCCTCAACACGTACACACATATCAGCTGATCTACAGAGATCACTGTGAGGTGAGTGTGTGTGCTGGATGTCAGATGTGTGGTTATTTTAGTGTTTTGGTGAATAATGTGTGTGTGTGTTTATAGGCGATTCTGGACGTGATGGTAAACCTGCAGTTCCCTCTTGTGGAGACGCTTTGGAAGAGTTTCTGGAGGTTCAGTGAAGGACAAAGCAGCGACACGGATACACTCGACCTGTGAGACATATTGACTTAAAGTGCAGTCACAACTTGTGATGTTGTGTTGTGTCTCACTGATGTCTCTGTCTCTACAGTCATGATGAATCAGAGAAACGTTTGCCCAAGTCAGTTCTGGTTCTGTTGTGTAAATATGAGCCCGTCCTCAACTGGGCCCGCGAATGCGACAATTTACTGTACCAAAGCCTAGTGGAGATCCTCATCCCTGATGTCCTGAGACCAATCCCCAGTGAGTTCTCACAACTCTACACAAACTCTATATGTCTCTATACAGTAACTAACTATCAACTCAGCAGCTTGTTACAAAATACTATACAATTCCATTTAAACAACATGCACAGTAAGTTTCACAACACTACAGTAACTACTGTCTATAAACTCCATTAATTTCAACTATTCAACTTCCTGTGTTACACAACTCTATATAAACAGCAATGAATTACAAAATGCTACATACAAACTTCATATAAACAACTCAGCAAATTATAACACAACACAAACTCTATGCACTTCTTTCCAGTGTTACAACTCTATACAAACTCTATATCAACTCCATCCACAGTGCGTTCTATAAGACAATTAAAAATTCTATAAGTCACAAACCTATAAAACCTTGTACAAATTCAGACTTCATGTAAACAACATCCCCAGGGAATTACACAGCTCTATACAAACACCATTTCAATTAGTTACAAAACTCTACATAACTCTGTGCAAAACTGTATAAACATCATTTCAGTTAGTTAAAAAACTCTTCATTACTCTACATTACATTACTATCCTCAGTGAGTTACATAGTCCTACACAATGTAAAACTAACTCTATATAAACTCTAGTCTCTATGATTTATAAAATTCTACACAGCTCCATACAAACTTTAAATGACAAAACCTTATACAGTTTTGCACAACTCTACATAAACAACATCCCCAGTGAGCTACACAGCTTGGTAAAAAAACTATACAAATTCTATACAAATTCTATTCACAGGGTTGCAAAACTCTACACAGTTACCAAAACTTTATACAATTTATAAACAAGCTCAACCATGAGCAACACAAAAATATAACATTTTTCACACTCTATACAACTTGATATAAACCTATAAACTCCATAATCTGTGAAATGCAAAATTCGAGGAAAAAAAAGTAACAGTTGCTTAACTCTATGCAACCATATGATGTTAGTGTAAACTATTGCCTCTATGCACTTCAACAGAACTCAGTACAGCTCAAGATTCTCAACACTTTCTTATAGTTTTTGTTGCAGCAAATGACCATGGATTTAAATAAATTCCATACTTGAGATCCATACTTGCAGAATTTGAAATTTAGTCTCCTGTCTTTATTTTGACTCTTTCTGTCTCTCTTCCTGTAGGTGCCTTAACTCAAGCCATCCGTAACTTTGCTAAGAGTCTGGAGAACTGGCTGACCAACGCCATGATCAACATCCCGGAGGAGATGGTCCGCATCAAGGTCTGAAGCACACACAGATCTCCTCTGACATCCCTCTGTTTTCGGTGTGTTTATGCTAACACTGTGTGTGTTGTGTAGATCGTGTGTGCTGGAGCGTTCGCTCAGACTCTGCGACGCTACACATCTCTCAATCATCTGGCTCAGGCGGCCCGCGCCGTCCTGCAGAACACGGCTCAGATTACACAGATGCTCAGCGACCTCAACCGTGTCGACTTCACCAACGTACAGGTAACACGGCTCGCTCGGTTCATGTCCTGTCATCCGCAGATCTCCCTTCAGTTCTTAATTTACAAGTGTGTGTGTGTGAGTTTAGGAGCAGGCCTCATGGGTGTGTGGCTGTGAAGATGGTGTGGTCCAGCAGTTGGAGCAGGACTTTAAACTCACCCTGCAGCATCAGAACTCTCTGGAGCAGTGGGCTGCATGGCTGGATGGGGTTGTCTCACAGGTCCTGAAGCCGTACACCGGCAGCCCGGCCTTCCCCAAAGCGGCCAAACTCTTCCTGCTCAAATGGAGCTTCTACAGGTGAGATTCCTGCTTATTTCACACTGCATACTGCATATTAAAGTCCCCATTAAGTTTTTTGGCTTTTAGTATGAATATTTTAGCCTTACGGTTATCTCCAAAAAAATTATAAAATTCGCATTCAAAATTTATAGTCTCTCACTTCCACAGATATGGATTGACGATTTTGATGACGGATCAAACTAAATACTATTGGCTATTTAAGAAAAGGGGCGGAGCTGCTTTATATATTCCGCCCTGTCTTCCTGCTTCAGTTGAAATAAGTCAACAAATTGAATACAAGTGTGCTTCACACGTCCTGAAATATGAAGCCAAAACATTTGATTGCCCCCAGGTGGTTGGACCCAGTGTAGGTCATAAACCCCTCCCTCTCCATGTAATATAATGGGACGTGAGACAAATTAATAATCAAATTCCACTTCAAATCCTTTTTTTCCAAAGATGGTTTCTGTCATTTTAGGTAGTTCTCATCATGCAGATATATGTTTATCTAATAAGTTTGCTGTTAGTTAGTTATTTGATGCTATAAAAACGGGGTGTGGTGTCATGATTGTGATCTTGTGATTGGGTCTGTGGAAGTTTGGACGGGACTTTGATACCACGGCTCCACCATGCAACCACTATCATGCAAACTCCAAATGACGTCGTTTTCACAAGATGACGGCGGCCAAACTGAGATGTTACGGTTTCACTTTTCTGTAGTGGAAGGACGTGGAGATGGGTCATCCATCTTTTTTTATAGTCTATGACTGAATGACACTGTGCGCTTCAAGGCACTTCAGTGGAAAACAGCATGTGAAACAATGCACAATAGGCAACAGAAACATTTCAAACGTGCTACATTTTGTCACATGACCTCATTATGCGTTTTTAATCCAATTTTGTGTATAAAATCTCTTTTGGCAGTCTGATTAAATAACGAGTCAAAAAGCTGATGCCATGCTGCGTCAACATACAGCGCAACTGTGCTCACGGCTACCCGAGTTCGATTCCCATCTCGAGGTCCTTTGCCGATCCCGCCCCCCTCTCTCCACTCAATGCTTTCTTGTCAGCTCTCTACTGTCCTATCCTAATAAAAGCCCATAAAAAAGCTGATGCCATGTTATGGGTTTTAGTGTGCGTTTAGTTGCTATATTGCCGTAATCTCACAGTGTTTGTGTGTGTTTTGTAGTTCTGTGGTGATCAGAGATCTGACCCTGCGCAGTGCTGCCAGTTTCGGCTCGTTTCATCTGATCAGACTGCTGTATGACGAGTACATGTATTACCTGATCGAGCACAGAGTCGCACAGGCCAAAGGAGAGACGCCCATCTCTGTCATGGGAGAGGTAGACGTACAAACACACACATGCGTAGTCAAACAGATAGTCATGCAGAGATTTAACTTTGTGTTTGTTGTTTCAGTTCGCCTGTCTGAACAGAAGTCAAAGGTCAATGGATCCTGATAGAGGTATGTAAAGAAACATAGAAATGCCTGAGACTTTAAGTTTTTATAGAAAACTCTAGCAACCACCCAAACACTGTAGCAACAGGAAATCTCATTGTGAATCTCGTGTTTGTGTGTGAATGTGTGTAGATGAGGAGGATGAGGAAGAGGACGATGAGACCGATGAGGATCAGGACATGGCTGTTCCTGTGGTTGTGGGGGAGGAGTCACTGGAGCCGCCCACCAAACTCGCCCGAACGGAGCTCTACAACAACAACAGCAGCACACCAAACTAACGTTTATTCACACTGACACTGTCAGTCTCTGCAAACAAGGACTCTATATGCTGAGCTCATTTTTCTGGCTCGAAATACAATCTTCAGTTATGCTAATTATTAGAGGAAGTTCAGTTTCAGTTCATTTCCTGTAAACACAGAGAAACTGAGCAATTGTTTGAGTTTCCTGAGGGGAATCAGCCCTCAGAGCTGCTGTATGATCTAATGAAGCTTTTCTAGAAAACGGTAACATTCATATGCCTTAATTAAGTGCACAAACACACATTTTCATTGCCTTCCCTTTGTCAATCAAATCTGCCATGTGTTTCGTCTCTCGACTCTTAAAGTTACAGTTCACCCAAAATTAAAAGGATTCACCCCCCCACAAGTCATTCCAAAGTCATCTATCTCCAAAAAATGTGTTCCATAGAAGAATGAAAGTTGTATAAAGACAGGAGGGTGAATAATTGAAGATGGACATTTCATTTTTGAGCGAACTGTCACTTTAAGAGTCTTGTTTTGATGAACCTCCACCTGCTCCATGCTGCCATAGAAATCATTCTTTGCCAAAGCCAATCATATGTCACCTAGGCCTGTTCCTCATTAATATTCATGAGTGTGGTCATTTCAGGTGTAGCTGAAAAGTACAGCAGCAGATTTAGCCTTTCACAGCTGTAACACCACGTCGTTCCATGCTTTTGACTTTGTCTTTCTTTCTTTCTTTTTTTAAATAATGAAAATTATATATACAATTGTTGTGCTTTTATCAGCTGTTTATCTTTGATGCTTTATGATTTGAGTCTGATGCTAATGGATCAAACGTGCCTTCAGAGGATTATTCAATCTAGAGATCCATAAATGTATAAGTAAATGTCAGAAACAATCATGAGAATGCTTTATTTTATTTTTTTAAATCTGAAATCTTATCAGGCCTCATTTGTGAAACACAAGCAGAATCAATTTCGTGTAAATTGTAAAACCATTTTCAGTTATAAAGTTTGGTTGACATGAATGAGATTCAATGTTTAATCATTGATTTATCACTGTATTAAATGAAAGCATCTTGTGTTCATGAAGAGATTCATTTCATCTGTCATTTTTCCTCATTTCACACAAATCATTCATTCTACATCCACATAAATGTAGCCGAGCACAAACGATTCATTTCTAGCAAACACTGAGCACGTTTATTAGTGGAGAGTACAGACATGTTTTGTGATTGGACGCTTTGGTGCAGTTCATGAATATTCCGTATCTAATTATGGTGGTTTTGACAGCCAATCAGCAGCTAGTGTGTAACTCTCCAGTGGTTATGGAGCCACATCTAATGTGTGGAACAATTCTGCAGCAGTTTTAATTATATATATATATAAAAAAGAAGATATGCTAGTGATGATTATGAATACTAATGTAACAGAGTTTAGCACAGGTTTATATTGTTTTTGAATATATATATATATATATATGTGTGTTTCTTTAATTGTACTATAAGAGTTGCTGCAAATGGTATGATTTTAGTTATTATTATTCCCGTGTATGATTATGCTAATATATGATATAGTTTTATGATCTTGTACTGTTGAAACCATAATGGCCTTATTTGAAGTGTACCCGTAGCAGAGATCCATGTAAAAATCTGTATTATTGTGCCTCGAAGTTCAGTGTCCCTTTAAAAAAAGCTTTTAAGAAAATTATTCATTCTGATGTTTTGTGTTTGTTACAAACATGCAGTTCACTTAGTTTTTGTTAACTGAAATAAAGCTGAAACAAAGTATACATTTTAGATGAAAAAGTAACATTTAATCTGAAAATGAGAAATGTAGCCTTGGCAATGAACTGAAATAACATTATTAAAACTAAAACTGAAATATTAAAAAAATATTTCAAAATTAATGTAAAATACTACAACAAAATTAAAATGAAAGCTGAAAAAATAAATCTAATTAAAAACATGATAATAAAACATTATTATTGTATACAAGTCATTTTAAAATAACACTGCTCACTTTGATGCAATGAAAAGTCATAAAACCAGTAATGTACTGAAGGAATATTTAATTTTTATCAAAAATAAAGTAAAACAACGTTGCATAAAAACAATATTCTCATCCAGTCCAGCTGTGAGGCCACAACCAGTATTAAAAAAGGGCAGGAGGGGTCGACAGCTTCTGATTGGCTGATGACTCGGTCTAAACGATGTAAACAACTGCATCCTGAAACAAACAAAACAAATCAAGCAAACAAATACAGATGAGCCCCAAAGCAACGTCTTATTTCTGTCCACGGAAATATCCTGCTGCACTTTCCAATTACAGGGCATTTCAGACAGAAAAATAACTACTTCAGTCCATTACACTAACATCAAAACAAGGTTAACAGAGACAGACGTTCAGTTCTGTTCTGCATTGGGAAGGTGATCGTTGACGTGTTTCATAAAATGTTCCCAGAGTGTCCTGCGCTGTCGGCGTACAGGTGAAACTGCTCGGTCCCTGAATGACCCGCTCCCACACAATCACACGGACAGAAACACTGAGAACACAGCAGAGCAGCGCTGAGGAGTGTGTGTGTGTGTGTGTGTCGACTCTCTCACAGGACAATCCACGTGCCTCTGTCATTATCAGCCAACACCTGAAGAGAAGAACCTGCAATGAGCAGAAAAAAACATTGTCACAAAAAGTATTGTAGGTGACATTAAAATTAACATAAAATATGCATTTTATAATCAAATTATTTTTTGAAAGTAACAAAGTGTTTTTTATTATGAATTAATACAATTAGTTTATTAATTAGTTTTACTAATTAAAGATATTTCTACTGAAAAAAATATTTCAATCATTTACAAAAATGTAATTTTAAACATGGAAGCTCATTTCTGAGCTATTTGCACTATGCTATTGGCTGGGCTAATCAGAAACCGGCCACAGCTGTTTTCACTCTAGTCTCTTAGACGGTGTATTTATTTGATGTCCGAGTGTTCAGCCGTTTCGTGTGAAGACTGACGAGTGTAAAGACCGTCGACTTTTTCCTGCGCGACTTTAACCGAGCAACGACCCCGAACAACACACTTAAGTATCATTTCTATCTTCCCTCACACACTCTCCTTTTCCTATCCTCTTTCCTTCTACCTCTATCATGTGTTTCCAAACCATTCCGGTTTTCTCTCAAACCTGCTCTAACATCACATGCAGATGGCAACGTAATCCTGCTAATCTGCGCCCTATCTCTACTTCTTCTACTGCACCTCTTTCTTTCTCTGTGGGTCTCTGGAATTGTCAGTCAGCTGTCAACAAAGCAGACTTCATTTCTGCTTTTTCTTTACAATCCTCACTCAGCATCTTGGGCTTGACTGAGACCTGGATTCGTCCAGAAGACTCAGCAACCCCAGCTGCTCTCTCTCGGCCAACTTGACGTGGGGTGTGAGAGAAAGAGAAATTTCTCTTTCTCTCACACCCTACGTCAAGTTGGCCGGGGTGGGGGCACTGGTCTGCTCATTTCAAACAATTGGAAATACTCAACCCACTCTCCACTATTCAATTACAACTCATTTCAATCTCATGCCATTACTGTAACAGCTCCTATAAAACTCCAGATTGTGGTAATTTACCGCCCCCCTGACCAAATTCTAGGCACCTTCTAGAGGAGCTGGACAGGCTGCTGTCCTCCTTCATGGAGGATGGCACTCCACTCTTAAACCCTATTCGGACGGGATTAGTTTTACATGGAGAGGTGGGGTAAAGTAATTTTACCAGAGCTTCTCAGTGATTTTAGTACCATCCGAATGCGCCATCTCGGCAATCATTACAGACGATGTCAGTAAAGATTACAGCGACTTTTACCTTCTGTGAAAAGGTCGGGAAGAATTGCCTCAGGTAATACTAATCCTGTGCGAATAGACCAGCTGTAAATATGTACGTAAATATTCTGCAATTTCCTATTTAAAAGTAGTTTTCCACGTTTTTTCCACGCTTGAAGAAACATTCAGTTGCGTTCTAGGCGGTGGGACAAGTCTGCGGCAAACCTCGAATGTTTTCTGCATATGACAATGCATACCATTCAGATCAAAGAGAAGGTCGAAAGTGCTTGTTAGAGGCACGAAACTTCTGATAGCTTTAGGTAAGTGTCTATTGCAAACAGAATCCAATCATAATTTAATTAATTTCATTAATTAATCGATGGATGTAGCACACACATGACGACAGGGAGGGACGGCGGTGCATAAATCGAGTTGCTCCTCCCACTTCTGCTAGTTTTACTGAGATTTCTTATCCTGTGCGAATTGGCCATTAATATTACAGACATCCTGAGGTAAATTAACATTACTCCATCTACCCTTGTAGAACTAATCCAGTCCGAATAGGGCTTTAGTCTTTGGCGATTTCAACATTCATCTAGACGAGCCTTATGCTACAGACTTCCATTCACTCCTAGCTTCATTTGATCTCAAACGCCTTACCACTACTAGCACGCACAAATCAGGCAACCAACTTGATTTAATTTACACACGCAATTGTACTGCAGATAACATTTTGGTAAAACCACTACATATCACGGACCATTTCTTCATTACCTTTACATTAAACTTTGCCACCCGTATGCCACCAACCCCTTTACCGATTACTTTTAGACGAAACCTACGCTCCCTTTCTCCCTCCCATCTTTCCTCTGTAGTATCCTCCTCTCTTCCCTCACCTACCCATTTCTCATCTCTGGATGTGAATACAGCTACTGACACTGTATGCTCTACTTTAACCTCTTAAAGTAGCTGCCCCTTCTAACCCCTAGTTATCAGATGTTCTTCGTGAGCATTGGACCAAACTCAGAGCGGCAGAGAGAAAATGGCGCAAATCAAACAATCTGTTGGACCCGAGCAGGTATCAGTCTTTGCTCTCATCTTTCCCTGCTGAAGTCCACACTGACAAATCCTCAAATTTCCACAACAAGATCAATAGCACTCCAGACACGCGTAATCTCTTCAGAACATTTAATTCTCTCCTCTGTCCTCCTCCACCACCTCCCACCACTTCTATAACAGCCGATGACTTTGCCACTTTTTTCACAGACAAAACTAGAACAATCAGTAGTCAGTTCTCAGCTCCACGCACACAGAACCACCAACCAACCACATACCACTGCTAATACACCCATCTTCTCCTTATGTCCCCTCACTGAGGTGGAAGTATCCAAACTTCTCTCCAGCCAGCGTACAACATGTCCTCTAGACCCAATCCCCTCGCACCTTCTCCAAGCAATCTCTCCCACGCTCTTACCAGCACTCACACACATCATCAACACATCCCTCCTCACAGGCATCTTCCCCACTGCATTCAAGCAGGCTCGGGTAACCCCGCTGCTCAAAAAACCTACATTAAACACTTCTCTGATAGAAAACTACAGACCTGTCTCTCTCCTTCCATTCATAGCGAAAACACTCGAACGAGTTGTCTTCAACCAGGTATCATTGTTTCTTTCACAGAACAACAAACTGGAAGCTAAACAGTCAGGTTTCAGGAGTGGCCATTCAACTGAGACTGCACTACTCTCAGTCACTGAAGCCCTGCGAATTGCAAAAGCCGATTCCAAATCATCAGTCCTCATCGTGCTGGATCTATCTGCCGCGTTTGACACTGTCAATCATCAGATACTCCTCTACACCCTCTCATCACTGGGCATCGCTGGAATTCCACTTCGCTGGTTTGAATCCTATCTCACTGGTAGGTCTTTCAGGTTGGCCTGGGGAGGGGCGGTATCCAAAGCACATACACTGGTCACTGGGGTTCCTCAGGGATCGGCTCTTGGACCCCTCCTCTTCTCCACATACACTACATCACTGGGTCCCATCATACAGGCACATGGATTCTCCTACCACTGCTACACTGATGACACACAGCTCTATCTCTCTTTTCAACCAGATGATCTAACAGTAGCTGCACGGATCTCAGGTTGCCTGGTGGACATCTCGGCATGGATGAAAGAACATCACCTACAGCTCAACCTGGCAAAGACTGAGCTTCTTGTCTTCCCTGCCACTCTGACTCTACAGCATGATTTCACCATCCAGCTAGGTTCTTCTACAATTACCCCATCAACTTCAATCATAAATCTTGGTGTAATCTTTGATGACCAGCTGACCTTCAGAGAGCACATTGCAAAGCCTGCTCGATCTTGCAGGTTTGCACTACACAACATTAGAAAGATCAGGCCCTTTCTGACGGAGCATGTTGCACAACTTCTTGTCCAAGCCCTTGTCATTTATAGGCTGGACTACTGTAATGCTCTTCTGGCTGGACTTCCATCAAACACAATCAAACCTCTACAAATGATTCAGAATGCAGCGGCACGACTGGTCTTCAAGGAACCCAAAAGAGCCCATGTTACACCTCTCTTTAACTCCTTGCACTGGCTAGCATCTCGCATCAAGTTCAAGTCATTGATGCTTGCATATAGAGCAACCACTGGCTCAGCACTCGCCTATTTCCACTCACTATTACGAATCTACATCCCCTCCAGAAGTCTGAGATCTGCTAGTGAGCGACGCCTCGTGGTACCATCACAGAGAGGCTCAAAATCCCTCTCCAGAACATTCTCGTTCACCATTCCTGGCTGGTGGAATGATCTTCCCACCCCTATCCGGAGTGCTGGATCCCTGTCAATCTTCAAGCAACATCTGAAAACTCATCTCTTTCGACACTACTTGACTTCATCCTAAACTTATAAATTAAAAAAAAAAAAACTTTATCTTTCTCTTTATTTATTCCTTTCCTTGCTAGCTTGGACTTATTTGAACAATGCCTGAGACTTGGTGTTGCGAGCACTTCCACTGTCTGATTGCCTCTTCAAGATGAATCGCTTTATGTATTCCCCAATTGTAAGTCGCTTTGGATAAAAGCGTCTGCAAAATGACTATATGTCTAAATAAATATATATATATATACTGTATATAAATTTGTGTAAGGTTTGGAGGATGTGTGCCCAAAATAAAAATCATGTAAATACTACAGTTCAAAAGTTTGGAGTCAGTAATATTTATTAATTAATTAATTTATTTATAAGGACATACTAAATTGATCAAAGATGACAGTTAAGGCATTAATAAGTTTGCAAAAGTTTCAAATAAATGCTGTTCTTTTGAACTTTCTATTCATCAGTGAACCCTGAAATGAATTATATCATAGTTTTACACAAAAATATTAAGTGTTTTGAACACTGACAATCAGAAATGTTTCTTGATCATCAAATCAGAATATTAGAATGATTTCTGAAGGATCATGTGACACTGAAGATTGGAGTAATGATGCTGAAAATTCAGCTTTGATCACAGGAATAAATAACATTTTACAATATATTCACATAGGAAACTGTTATTTTTAAATTGGAATAATATTTCACAATATTACTGATTTTACTGTATTTTTGATCAAATACATGCAGCCTTGGTGAGCAGAAGAGACATCTTTCACAAACATTAAAAAAAAAAAGCCTTTGGACACTAATGTAGGTGTATTGCTCATGTGTGTCTAAACCACACCTTTATGCAGAGCCTCATTGGTCATGCGGTTGATGTAGCGCGAGCTGCTCTCGGGAACGAGCCACCGCATGACAGTGTTCACACACGACTTCCTGTAGGAGCTCCACACGCTTCCACTGCGGCAGAAACAAACACATGAGAACATCTGAGCGAGGCCAAACAGACAGACAACACAGGTCACACATCCGAAGGTCATTACCTGGTCTGACCTTTGACCTCAGTGAGGTCACCGACACCGACTGTACGACACGCTCCAGTGTTCAAATCCCAACTGACCTGCAGACTGGAGTGATACGACTTGGGTCTACACACACAGACAGAAAACAAAGTATTAATGAACATTTCATCATATGTATGTGTGTGTGTGTGTGTGTGTGTTGTGTGTGTGTGTACCTGCAGTGCTCATCCTCACAGTTAGAGAACGCCAGCAGCAGCAGCCCAATGTTTATCACCACTATATTGGTCTCCGGGCAAACCTGTTGCCATAGAAACAGCAGAACACATGCAAATTAGAACACTGCACCAATAGAGCGCAACAAAGTAAACATTCCATTCATCTTTGTCTTTTTGTCTGATTCTCAAATACTTTTCTACTTCAAATCAAATACTGTCAGGCTGTGATTCTCCTCGTAGCTTATAACACTTTAACAAAGACTTTTTAAAAATCCCTATGGGAAAGATGAATGGAAAAAACGCTTCCAGAACCAACGCAACAGAAAAAATGGGCAGCACTATGGGACAACAAATCCTAACAAAGATGAAACACATAACACAGCAGCTCCTCCTGAAGAAAATCCCATCACCTCGAGGATGACCACGTCGTAGTCACTGAAGGAGCAGAACTGGGAGCCCCAGTCAGCATCATTCCTGATGACCTCGTTGATGAGATACTCGAAGTCCAGCGTCAGCTGCTCGATGCACACACACTGAGAGAGACGCAAACACACGAGAGATCAAACACAGCCCTGCAGCATCGGACGCGTGCGGTATCAACACACACCTGACCGCTGAACTGTCCCGTCACCAGCTGCAAGTTTCGTCCCTTCAGATCCGTCACAGTGAAAGGAAGCAGGACTTTATCATCCTCATCTCCTACAGACAAGAGACAGACACATTACAGATTATATACCAGTTCAGGTGAGCTCTAGACAGAAAGAAATGAGGGAAAAAATCATAAACACTTCATACTTTATAATCATTAATGAAATGAAAATGAAATGAACAAGAGTCAGTTCTCCATTAAGTGAAAGATAAACATAAAGCGCGACCAGTGTAGTCTGATTTACAGTCAAAAGACTCTTATGAGTCAGTTCCATTTAGTGAATCAAAAACACATGGTGCAACAGGTGTAGTCTGATTTATTAGTCTGTTTTTCAGTGAGTGAAAAACATAGCGTAAACTGTTATAGTCTGATCAGAAAACAAATGATTCTTTTGGAGTTGGTTCTTTTTAGTAAGTCAAAAACAAAATGCAGTGCGACCGGTGTAGTGTGATCACAACCAAGTGGCTCTTATGAACCAGTTTCTTATCAGTGAATCATAAATGTACAATATGACCAGTATAGTCTGATTCATGAACAAATTACTTTTATGAGTTTAATCTTTTTAGTTAAAAAACATACAACCTTACTGGCATAGTCTTATACATATATAAAATGGCTCTCGTGAATCAGTTCTCATCAGTGAATCAAAAACACAGCATGACCGGCGTAGTCTGATTCATGAACAAATGACTCCGGTTCTGGGAATTAAAGAGAACTTTAGGTCATCCGAAGATGAACGAAGGTCTTACGGGTTTGGAATGACATGAGGGTGAGTAATTAATGACAGAATTTTCATTTTTGGGTGAACTAACCCTTTAAAAGTTCAAAAAGACAAGCTACTGGTTTGAATCAGTCTAGGGAATCCATGACTGTACCTAATATGTCAGATCGGTTTCACCATAGCACCATTTTGGAGAGTATCCGCTGGACGAAAATAGCGTATGCTGTTCTGTGTCAGCCGCACCTCACGGATACGTCTTCTACGTTCTTTACGCTTTGATTTGAACGAAAACATCGTATTCATGTGGTGCAGCTGACACAGAACAGCGTACGCTATTTGCGTCCACCACTGATAGCAGATGGACTATTTTGACGATGTCTTTCATACTTTTCTGGGCCATTTTGGGGTGGAGTAACCCTTTAATGACAAGAACAGATGAGAAATGTCGTACCGCTCGGCTGCTCTGACGCTCTGGCCTGCGGTAGTCTGTATCTGAGAGTGGTGTAGTTGACGTAAGCAGGCTCTGAGGAGGAAGAGGAGGATGAAGGCTCATGAGCATGTGGAGACAGAGAGGAAACAGAGGAGGTGGATCCAGGAGACATGACTGTGTTACACACAGCACTGTCCTCTGCCTCTGTGGGCGGCACTGAACTTTGGTTCTGTCCTGAGGAGGAAGACGAGGGTCCTGGGACCTCTGTGTCTCGTTCCGGTCTCTCTCTTGTTCGCTCCTCCTCGCTGTGAAATCGCTGGGTGTCCGTCTCTTCTTTCTCTTTGGTTTTTCTGTCGTGTTCCCTCGCTCCAGCCTGAGCTCGGCGGAAAATGTCAGCGGCGAACTCTCTGGCTCGCACAGCCGCCTGTGATTGGCTGGAGGAGAGTGGGGTGAAATGGGGCTTTAACTGTCTGAGGTCAGGTGACCCCTGAGACGAGGTTGATGAGGATGAGGAAGGCGATGTAGGTCCAACAGGAGGAGAAGAGGAGGAAGCATCTCTCTTACGGTAGAGAATCTGATTGTTTTGACCATCCTGCTGCCCGTCTCCTACACCGATGAGGAATTCACACATCAAATGAAATAGAGATCATTAAATCACACTAATACGTGAACACTAAAATCAATAAACAACACACCATAATTACTATAAATTCATTTAAAACATTGATTAGATAGCAGCAATTAAATGTTAAAAAGTAAAATGTTTGAAATTTATATAAAATTTATTTTTAATGTTTTTGAAAGAAGTCTCTTCATTTGTTCAAAGATACAGTAAAAACAGTAATATTGTGAAATATCATTGCAATTTAAAAGAACTGTTTTGTATTTGAATATATTGTAAAATGTAATTTATTCCTGTGATCAAAGCTGAATTTTCAGCATCATTACTCCAGTCTTCAGTGTTACATGATCCTTCAGAAATCATTCTAATATACTGATTTGCTGCTCAAGAACATTTCTGATTATTAACCATGTTGAAAACAGTTGAGCTGCTTCATATGTTTGTGGAAACCGTAATACATTTTCTTTCATAAATAAAAAGTTGAACAGCAATCATTAGAAATAGAAATCTTTTGTAACATTATAAATGTCTTTACTGTCAATTTTGATCAATTTACTCAGCCCTTGCTGAATAAAAGTATGAATTATGAAAGTATTAAAGTACTATACTATGATACTATGAACGATAATGTACATGAAGGAGTTGAAAACAGTGTCAAACAGAAGTATTTCAATTTAAGAATTCACAAGACAAAAGATTTTTTACTTTTTAATTTATATACAGGTATTTATCTTTTATTTACTTTTTGTATTTATTTATTTATTTATTTCAAATGACTCCATATGATTCAGTGGTTTGAATTAATTTGTCAGTTTGAAGAACATTACTACTGAGTAACGACTCATAAGTGAATCATTCCTTTATTCATTTAATTTAAAAGAACTGTCCAAACAATCTGATTTCCTAACTCAAGTTGCACTGAGAGAAAGCAAACACACACATTCATGTGGCCATCAACAAACCAACACACACTGCTGTGAACAAACACTGGCTGTGTACCTGAGCAGAGGGAGATGGCACAGGCCACCAGAGAGTAGCTGGTGTTGAGCAGAATCACCTGGTCCTTCTTCAGCTGCAGCGCCGGTTGGAACGTGGGGAACGGATAAACCACCTGATAGCGAGCGTTCAGAACGTAACCGTGCTGCAGACACTCGCCACCTGCTCACACGTGAACGGAGAAAAGTGTTTGTTTGCTAGGAACTAGAAAGGAGCAATTCGTCTATGCTAATAAAACACCAATGCACCTGTGCGTATGGTGGACACGGAGGACGTGGGGCAGCACTGTTTGCACGGTTGTGCGGGAGGCATTGAGGTGATGGTGATGTAGATGTCCCTGTTGTTCTCATCGCTCATCATCATGTTCATCAGGGCTGAACTGGAGCTGCGTGTGCTGACAGATCACAGAGAGCACATGTTTAGATTACACATGTTTTAACCCAGCCACTGGCTCATAACAGACAGCACAGAGGAGCAAGACTCTTACTTAAAGCCAAAGACGACCAGCTTGGAATGATCATTGTGCCACTCGCAAACAGTCAGATAGAGATCGCTGTAGATGTCCTCACCCGCAAACAAGCGCACATGATGCACCTGCAGAGAGAGACAGATAAAGTTCATGTTATATCATGGGGTAATCTTTAGATGTCTGTTATATACAACAGATTTTATACCAGTTCAGTTCATTTTATTTATATTAAACAGCAATCGTTGACCATTGTGCCGAACAATATTGTTTAAAAGAAATCAAAGCACATAAAATATGACAAGACAAACAATAGCCAGATCATTTTTGGTGTTGGCTCATACACTATAAGCCTTCTCTAAAAGATAAGCTTTTAGCCTTGTTTTAAAAAGGGATTGCATTGCAACTGTTCTAGACATAGAAAGGCTGTTGCTTTTGTTACTTGCACATTTTTCTTCAGCCTAGATCTAGGGACCAATAAGAGTTTCTGATTCGATGACCTTAGGCATCTAGCTGGGGTCAGTCTATTTAAAATCTTAAAAACAAAAAGTAAAAACTCTGTTTTAAAATGGACTGGCAGCCAGTGCAAAGACAGTAGGACAGGGGTACTATGTTTGTATTTGCGAGTGCAAAAGTCAAAAGTCTAGCAGCTGCATTTTGTACCGTTTGTAGGCGATTCATACATGATTGGCTAATACCAATATACATTAAATTGCAGTAGTCTAGTCGAGATGAGAAAAAAGCATGTATAACTCTCTTGAACTCAGCACACGTTAAAAGACTCTTCACCTTAGCAAGCTGAAAAAAACTTGATTTAACTACTGCATTTACTTGCTCATCAAAAGTCAAAGCAGAATCAAGCACAACACCCATATTTTTTACTGAGGGCTTGACATATGCGGCCAGATCACTGAGCACTTGCTGTATGTTGTCAGATACAGCTAGAGGTCCGAACATAATTGCCACAGTCTTACTCTCATTGAGGTTCAAAAAATTAGGAGACATCCAAGCTTTAATATCAGACAGACAAGCAGTTGCACTTAAACCCTGGTTGTCATTTGGCTTAAAAGGCACATCAATTTGAGTGTTGTCAGCATAACAATAAGCATAACAATTGTGCTTATTAAAAATTGAACCCAGCGGGAGCATATAAAGAAAATAAAATGGGAGCAAGGACAGAACCTTGAGGAACTCCACAAGTCAAAACTGATTTAGAGGATGAGCACCCATCCACACAAATTGAGAAATTTCTATTATTCAAATTGGAACATATATATACCTGCTTGAGGCGGCTGTGCAGGTTGAACTCCCACCAGTACAGGTGATACGTGTAGAAGGAGAAGTCGTCGTCCTCTCCGCAGTCACTGGTGTAGGACAACACGTACCGGCCACATTTGGTGAAGCCCAGGAAGATGTGCCTGTGACAGCAGAGAGACACAATCAGATACAGCATTCATATCGCTCCAAGATAACGGATGGGACAGATCGCATCCTCTCCTCACCCTGCTCTGAGGAACTCCTCACTGACGATGGTCTTCAGCGGGACGCAGACGCGTGGAGGGAGTTTCCGGAAGAGCCGCTGAGAGAGATGCCCATTCAACTGACAGATATAAAGAGAGATGATAATACAGTTACAGAGTAATACACCTGGAAATATTAGCCATAAGTTCAGTTAAATTGGCTGTTAGACTGACTTTGTAGAGAAAGCTGCTTAATCAAGGTAGTTTTGGTTAAATATTAAATCCATGACAGTTATGATGATCAAGATTGCACTGAACACTACCTGTCTGAGGCATTTCTAGCATTTATTCATGTTAAATATTGACCCATTTACAGTAATGAAATGGCATTTAGGATGTAAACTGTTATCACAATGAGAATAATAGATGTCAGTGGAGAATAATGCACTCTACTTAATATATAGAATAATGCATAATCTACATTTGACCATTGATGTGCAGATCAATCATGACAGATTCACAATCATAAACATTGTTTGTTGAATATTTATTGTTGCCTCAAAGAACCGTATACTGCAAATAAAAATGTTTCCATTGTTGCGTCCATTAAAAGGTTCACATATATAAATAATAAACAATGAGAGACGCAAAATGACGTTAAATGAAGCTACAGCTAAAAATGCTAATAACACACACATTATTATCTACGTTACGCTTAGAGGAAAAAACATTTAAACGTTATAAATGCCACTTTTTGCCCACATCCCCCTTTCTGCATACCCGCCCACGCGTGAGGAGTTTGACGATGTGATCTCTGTGTTTTTTCTGTTGTTTTTGTTTGTTGTCATCTTTCTCTGATTTCGAGCTGGGCGCCATTTTTGATTTTTGCCAGCTCTTTGGATTTGCCCTGAGTTCAGCCCGGCCAGCTCGTTGATTGGCTCTGCGTTCTCAGATGAGGGCTTTGATTGGTCACAAACGTCGTCAATCAAAGAAAAGAGGGCGGGTGTTCTGCTGGGTTCTGCATATTATTCACCAATCAACAACTCTATTTTTTGTTTACGATAATGCATATTAAGTGTTTCAAAGTAATTGTTTGTAAATAAGTTCATATTTTATGAGGTTTCTGATTAGTCTGCTAATAATGTCAACGCCGTCTCAATCTACGCACTGCAGTAAATTATAAAAGTATTTTATATGTTATTTTATTATATTATCACTTTCAGGTACGCTTCGGCAATGCTTCATTAAAATAATTAATTAATTTAAACTTGAACAATGTTTTTTGAAAGCTGCCATTCTACGTGCTACATTTGTGTCACACTGTCATAGTGTTATTGTCGAGACTTATGGGGTGGAGGACCTATGATCTGAAGGTGTGTCTCTGTTGAAATAGTTGATACATGAATGTTTGTGTGAAATCCCTCCCTTTCTATTATATGCATACATGTAGAGTCCCAAGCCATAATTAAGCTTTATTTACATTACTAATGCAAAATATACATTTTACATTAGACATTTAGTTATTTAGCAGGCGCTTTTATCCAAAGCGACTTACAAATGAGGACAATAGAAGCAATCAAAACCAACAAAAGAGCAACAATGTGCAAGCCCTGTGACAAGTCTCGGTTAGCTTAAGGCAGTACACGTAGCAAGTGTTTTTATTTTGATATATATATATATATAAAGAAAACAAGTAGATAAAAGAAACCTAGTGTTAGACGGTCAGATAGATACAAAGAACACTAATAAATACAAAGAAGACAGATAGATAAAACAGAATTAGAATAGAGAGTGCTAGAGTTAGAGGGTCAAATAAAGATGGAAGAGATGTGTTTTTAGCCGATTCTTGAAGATGGACTCAGCTAAAGAATAAAAAAATATATACAGTAAAAAATATACAGTACCAACGATTAATTAATATTATGTAATAATAATTAAATACAACTATTTAATAAAAAATTACTGTAACAGAAGTATAAATAATTTTTGCTGAGTTCAGTAACAGCTCACATTTACTCCGCCCCCTAATTACAAACCCAAAAGAGGCGGGTCTACTGGGCGTGTCTCTAAAAAGCGCAAGCAGGAAACATGGCGTCGTTGGCAGGTCGTCTCTTTCGGGCTTTTTTCATTAGAAATACAGCAAAACTGAGTCGCAACACTGGCTCCAAATCAGTAAACGCGACAGGACCGACTTTCAGTCGAACCGCCGTGTCAACCACATCGGGGGCTGTCCTTCCTAAACCAGTTAAGGTGCGTTTATACGTGTCTAAACATTGCTGCTGGAGACTCCCGAAGGGACGCAGTAACCAGGGTTGGGTTTCGTCCTAGCCAATGAGAACTAAGAATGGCTTGACTGACATGACTAATAACCAATCAAATTGTTGGAGCGGCACATATTTGATAAAATAAGGAAGTACTTCGTGTACGGTTGTTTTTAAAAATCAATTATTTAAAGATATGTCAGTTTAACGACTGCGTTTTTTTGCGTGCTGTTTATGCAAAACATATTTCCATATTTTTTAAAACGTCAATTGTAGTTTTCGATCAGCACACATATATTATTAAAATTGTTGATAATTACTAATATTATTTAATTTGATCTACTTCTATCATATTTCTGCAGGTCCCGTTCGGTCTGACCCGCATGTTTATAGTGGTGGTTCCGTTCCTTTATGTCGGTAACCTGATCAGTAAAAATTTCGCTGCTCTTCTGGAGGAACATGAGATCTTCGTCCCAGATGATGATGATGATGATGACTGAGTTCAGGTACAAGTAATATATCAATTTAATAACCATATATATCGTGTGTCTGTGGTTTTCAGATATTCATGTTCTTGTTTTTTTAGAGCATGTTTCACTCCAGCAGTCTGAAGATCCTCTGAGCGGTTCCAGACGCGGATGAACAGAATATATTTAGGCAATAATAAAGATTGTCAACACATTTTTGTGTTTACATACCTGCATTACACTAACCATGTCCATAAGCCAAAGTTTAATGCTGTTTTTATGTTTCCAAATATTGTCAAAGACAAAATGACTTGAGGCTGCCCTCATCAGCCGCCTCTCTTCTATTTAATAAATTGCTTGAATGTTAGTTGCTGGTTGTGTTTTTGTTCTATATGTAACATTTTTATCATACATGGTTTATTTTGCAATAATATTACATTGAAATTCATACACTTTCATACACATCCAACAGATGTAATTTATTTTTATTTTTTATTGTGTTTAACTTAAAATATATCTTGATTTAAGAGCCTGGAATGTTTATTCTCTTTCAGCACCACTGTAGTTTCTAACCAACAAGATAAAAAAAAAAAAAAAAAAACAGAGCTTCACATAACACAATATCCTGTATACACATGACCAAAGGGAGATGGAGAAATCAGTGCATCCCATCCATCTCATTTGACCTCTTGCTGTGCTCTCATTGGTTGGTGCTGTTGCCTAGGAGACGCCCCTCCTCCAGTGCAGCATTAGTGAGTTTGAGGTGTTCTTTAAGTGCGTTGATGTCTCTCTCACTGCGGCCCCGTAATTCAGCCAGCTCAACATACACCTGCTTATAGCGCTCGCTCAACGCTTCATTCTCCTACAGGCAGAGAACACATACTATAAACGATCAATACAGTCATTATTCATGGCTAAGCATCACTTTAAAGTGATTTTAATATACATTAATTTTAATATACATTAATACTGAAGAAAAGTGATAAACACTGTTTGGTTTATTTAATTTACACCAACGTTCAAACATTTGGGGTTGATAAGATTTTTTTGAAAGAAGTCACTTCTGCTCACTAAGACTGCATACATTTGACCAAAAAAAAAACCCCAGTAAAATTGTGAAATATTATTACAATTTAAAGTAACTGTTTTCTATGTGAATATATTTTAAACTGTAATTTATTCCTGTGATCAAATCTGAATTTTCAGCATCATTACTCCAGTCTTCAGTGTCACATGATCCTTCAGAAATCATGAAAATATGCTGATTTATTGCTCACGAAACATTATTATCAATGTTGAAAACAGTTCAACATTTTTGTGGAAACCGTGATTCTTTTTTTTCTTGATACCGATGAATATAATGTTCAAAAGAACAGCATTTATTTGAAATGGAAATCTAAATATAAATGTCACTTTTGATCAATTTAATGTATCTTTGCTGAATAAAACAGTATTAATTTCCTTAAAAGAACATTTTTACTGACCCAAAACATCTGAAGTTAGATTTATTACGTACACTTTTGTCACTGCAATAAGACTAGGAACATGTATAAAGAAAGTGAATAGTATTCATTTAGATTTCATGCTGGGTTTCACACACAAACTTTAGCACCTTAGTAAGAGTCTGGACCTCTTTCCTAAGACAGCTGATCTCTTTGTGTAGAAACTCCACCTCGCTCTCCTTCACCTTCAGTAACATCTACAGACGGACACAGACATGTCAGCATGACAATACTCCACTTAAAACTACTTTAAATAACATTTTGATTCGATTCTAATACAACTATTCATTCATTTTGGACCACATTTTAATGAACAAACTACATACAATTTGTTCTTGCAAAACTTCAAAAAAAGCTGAAGGATTATTCAAATTGGTGAAAATGAAACAGTGACCAGTCACAGCACCTAAACTATACTCTTTCCCTCATGAATGGAGGGAAAAAAACAGTATTATTGTTAACACCCACACTAGTGTCATCATGAATAATATATAAACCACCCACACAAATGGACAAAGACAACAAATTACAGTTCATTTAGCAGGACAAAGAAGAAAAAACTGAATCTATAAGTTAAATCTATATCTATCTATATATCTGAATCTATATATTGCTGTAAAACATAACATATTGACTGATATTTGCTGGAGAGGGTTTGCAGTGGTTCGCTGGTGATCAGATCAGTAGATGGCAGTGTTTGTCTACTTGTCTACACTTCAAGTTTCGGCTAGTTAGCCCCTGCTGGTTGATGTGGTAATTACACCATCTGGACTCCAGAAGCATCTTCATTCTCACTCCTCTTATTTCACAGTGACCAGTAGCCCTAGACTCTGCATCATACCACTTTATGCCCAGAATAGGAAGTGCAGGGGGCTTTTAATTAGGGTTAAATAAATAAGGAAATGGGGTCAAAGATGACAGCCATCTATTTTCCCCTAAATGGACAATATGGGAATGTAACTTCACCTACGATCTAGGATTTATAAGTATTTTTGTGGATTATTTTTGGACACAAGAGGAGGATTGCAGGGGAAGGGAACAACTTTTTGTGTGTAGATAAATCCTTGTTTTTTTCCCCCATGTTTTTGCATTTCTTTGATGGAGATTATTTTTGGCGCAGAGCATTAAATACATGACTGATCTAGTATAATAACAGTGTTTGAATTTTAGTAACTATTGATATATTATCTAATTATTTATCTACTCTGTGTTATTTCACTACCATTCAAAATTTTGGGTCGGTAAGATTTTTAAATGTAAACCTCTTCTGCTTACCAAGGCTGCATTTATTTAATCAAAAATACAGTAAAAACAGTAATATTATGAAATATGTTTTACAATTTAAAATAACAGTTTTCTATTTGAATACATTTTAAACTGTAATTTATTTCTGTGATCAAAGCTGTATTTTCAGCATCATTCCTCCAGTCTTCAGTGTCACATGATCCTTCAGAAATCACTCTAATATGATCCAAACCTTTTGAACCATAGTGTATGTTTTTGGGGACTTAAAAGCTGATTGACTTATTTACATTGATTTTAATATTCTAACATGCTTCTGAGATGTATCTTGTATGTCCATATACATCTCTCTGAATCATTATTCTTTTAAAAAAAAGCTGATCATTAAATGGTGACAGATATTTTAATTTCATGTATAGGTTAAAGTTCAGAGCCTTACTTCTAGTTCGGAGGTGCTCCTTTCGTAGCTGCCAAGGGGAACAACTCCTGATCTCTGACCTGTGATGAAGGATCGCATGAGACTTATCTCCTCCGTCAGATGCGCCTGAAGTTCCTGTGAGAACAGCAAGAGGAAATGTGATTTTGACACATCCAAACTAAAAACCACAAACGAAGACATGCTCATTCACACATTGACATCATTTGTGTTTCATGCTGATCTGAAACCCATTTTGTAGCATTTGTATAGTGGCAATAACCCTGATTAGTATTAGTAATCCAGCACTGGGTGAGTAAACAAAACCCAGACAGTCGCTTTTCTGAGAACAATGAAACAGGATGCTGTCTGTTGAGACATCATAGTACAGACACTGAAATCTCTATCTGTTTCCCCTCTGACTAATTGATATGTGTGTTGTAATTTTAAAGCTGCTGGGAGTTAGATTTCAATATCTGACATACGGATGAAATGTGGTGTCTGTATGATCGCATTTATGAGATTAGCGCTCTGTAATTATTATTGGGAATCTTTTGTAAGCTTCTTTCACGTTATGAACGTAACAATTTATTCAGCAAGGATGCATTGAATTGATCAAAAGATACAGTAAAGACTTTTAAAATGTTACAAAAGACTTCTATTTCAAATAAATGCTGTCCTTTTGAACTTTCATTAATCAAAGAGTCCTGAAGAAAAACAAATTGATTTGAAACGATATATATCGTATCAAATCAAACATCAAATCAGCATTTTAGAGTGATTTCTGATGGGTCATGTGACACCGAAGACTGGAGTAATGATGCTGAAAATCCAGCTATACATCACAGGAATAAATTACATTTTAACATATACTCGCATAGAAAACAGTTATTTAAATTGTAAAAAAAATATTTTGCTATTTTACTATTTTTACTCTATTCTTGATTGAATAAAAGCAGCCTTGGTGAACAGAAGAGGCCATTTTCAAATATATTAAAAATCTTACAGTCCCCAAACTTTTGAACATACATTTCCCATAATTCTTTGTGGCTAATAAAACATCAGTTTCACATCTAATGCTTTATGTCATGCTAGAAGTAAAAAAAGCTTCCTGTTTTACTCAAAAAGTTAAAAAAAACCAAATCAAATCACATATAATTATGAGTCTCAGAGCCAAGGTGGATCCACACAAAGTGTGTATCATACATTATTTAACTGGCAAATCTGTCATTTTTGGACTCTAGAAGTTGAAATTTTAGCGTCAGATGGTGATTGTGTGTCATCCAGTCCTCTCATCCCACTTCTTGTCTACCTGGTTCTCTTGCCGGAGCTGCTCCATCTCTCTCTCCTTCTGTCGGATCTCTCCGTTTCGCTCTTCGGTGCTGTTCTGGATGCGGATGAGCTCCACGCACTGCTCGGAATAGCGCTCCGACAGACCGCCCAACTCCTGCTGCAGAGAGAGCGACTCGCGCCTGAGAGACACACAAAGCCATGCATTGATTAACTCAATCACTGACTGATGAGTGATCAGTTGATTCTCTCAGTGGGATTCTTGTCAATTCCAAACTGTCAGTCAAACACCTGCCACCTGCTGTGTTCTGATTCTCTGAGCCGTGAGCACAGCTGAGAGCTTATGTACAGTATTGATTATTGTCACTGGATTCCCATGAGAGTATGAACAAGTTGTTGGCTTTTTTAGTAAGTAAAAGGTCTTTTAGTGTAATTGTACAATTGCACCACCTTCAAGTCATGGTTCACGTGTATTTTTGCTGCAAAATCTTTACAAATTTTTTAAGTAAACATCAGAATAACCTATATTGTTATTAGGTTCACTTGATTGTCCATAGATACTGGATATCCTAGTTTGCTCATGATTATCTTGCTGAATGTATTTTGTATGAATTGTATAAATGTGGACGTACAGCTGTTGTCTGATGGAGGGGTCTGTCGTCTGTCCTCCTCCATGAGCCTTCAGCTTCTCAATCTCCTCCTGATGAGCTTTCCTCAGAGCCTCCATCGCTGCAGGATTGAAGATGAGACGTATGACGAGAAGCTTAGCACTTAAAATGATGGATAAAAGTCACTAAATCTCACCTGATCATATATCAAAATCAGGGTTACTTTAGTATCATTGACTTACTACTACGGTTTTTGTTAATATGTTGAATTAGATATTTAGACAATTTAATTACTATATTTACCTTTATATATACTGTTCACAAGTTTGTGGTCTTTTAACATGTTTTTCTAAAGAAGACTCCTATGTTCACCAAGGTTATTTATTTGATGAAATATACAGTAAAAACATGAATATTGTGAGATATTATGTTATTTACTCCTGTACTAATTTTCAGCATCATTACTCCAGTCTTCAGTGTCACATGATCCTTCAGAAATCACTCTAATATGCTGATTTGCTGCTCAAGAAACATTTCTGATTATTATTAATGTTGAAAACAATTGTGCTGCTTCATATTTTAGTAGAAAACATAATACTTTTTTTCAGAAATCTTTGATAAATAGAAAGTTCAATAGAACAGCATTTCTTTGAAATAGAAATCTTTTGTAACATTATAAATGACTTTACTGCCACCTTTGACCAATTGAATGCATTTATTTTTTTTTAACAATAAATGATTATATAACACCTTTATGTTCTATCACTTTTATTTGACCCTTGTGATGTTCTGCAGCCCACACTGACCTTGGACTGCGTTCTTGGCCTCCTCCTGCAGCAGTCTCTGTTTGTCTCTCTCCATCTCTCTGCTTTCTCTCTCATGCTCGTCGTGTATCTTCTGCAGTCTCTCTCGGTGCTCTTTCTCCATCTGCTCCAGTTTCAGAGCGCAGGGCGCATCAGGACCACAAACACCGGCCACCACACGGACCTGACGAAGAGCCTCGATCTGCTGCCTCAGAGACACCACCTGACCAACGCAATGCATCCAGACCACACACACACACACACACACACACACACACACAGACGATGCACATTAAATGGTCCTAGACCAAAAGGATGTATAAATCTAAAAACACACCTCTCGCTGAAGCACCTCATTTGTTGTTTGGGGATTCTGGACACCAACTGGTGATCTTTTCTCTCCGATCGGAAGCTGCTCAAAGTCCGACCACTTCTTCTCAATGTCTGGCCCGGTCTGAGCGTCAGGACCCTGCGGCCGGGTCAAAATCACTGGAGTCAAGACACCCTTCTTCAACTCCACCTTATCCCAGGGGTCTTCACCCTCCCTGTCGGAAATTCCCTCCTGGAACCACTTGGTTCGGCCCTCCAGACGTCTCTCAAGCTCTCGGTCGCGGCCCTCGCCGGCCTCTCGCCGGTTGGTTAACGGTGAGGACATCATGTGGCGATCATCTGACCCCGGGCCATGGGGTGTGGGAGAGGTTCGGGACGGTACATTCTGGGAACTGGAGTTCTCTCTGTCGCTAATGTCACTGTTGTCTGGGTGTCTGAGAACAGGCAGAGATATCAACTTCAATTTGAAAACAGGAACCTAAGTCAAAGCTCAAACCTGCTCCAGTGAAACCTCAGTAACGTTATTTCAGTTTAAACGTCCAAAGCCAAATCTTTCAGATGACCATAATCAATATAGGAATGATTCATGAATATTTGATATATTTTGATATAAATGATCAATGGGTGAATATATGAAAACATGTCATGTTTCAACCAAAATAAATTGCATTTAGCATGAGGATTAAGCTTATGTTGTATTATTATATTTTGCAATGGGACATTATTTTTTATGACAATTTCACTGTAATCCAGCTATTTTATTTTTTAAATTTGTTCATAATTCTCATTATTATTATTATCAACGATGATTCTCATTAGATGCTCATTATTGTAATGCTATATAGTTGCAATACAGCAAATACTACTATTGCATGTTATAAAACATGCTTAATTGTCATTAAAAACACTTTATGGAAAGAAAAATAGGTTTCATGTCATCTTTTTTCTCTTTCAGACATGTTCTTAACAGTTTTCATGAAATTCGCCCCGTAACTGATTGCGTTTATTTCTTCAGTTCTGTCATACCGAATGCTTTCAGCTGAATCCCTGAATGAGATTCTTCTCCTCAGTGTGTCGATCCAGTTCCTCCTGATTCTGGAGGTCATCGCTGACAGGCTCACCAGTCCATCACGCATCTGCCGATCAATCGCAGAGGTTTGAGACATAGGAATATTCTTACTTTTTCCTGATGAGTGATCCTCTTAACTTTTGTGACAAGTTCTTACATGCAGTTGAAGTCCATAGTTTTTATCGGCATCAAATTCCTCCACTCGCATGCAGTGACGTAAATAAATCTCACCATCTGCCTCATCTCTCTATCAAGGAGAAAAACACAGAATTCAAAATAGTGTCGTTAAATCAGATCATGCTTTCAGATGCTATGGTACTCTCAGCTCTATTTTACAAATTTTACCATGTTTAAATTTATTCCATGTTTTCCACATGACATATCTGTACAGTCCTTTGACAATAATTTATTTGCATGGCAATTTCAGTTATTCTCGCTCACCTCTTCAGCCCCAGAGTCTCTATAGTATCTCAGTCCTGAGTCAGAGATCACGAACCAGTGCTTCCTCCACTTCAAATAAAAACAAGTAACTCATAGTAGTCTGTGCATTTTTACAAAGCAACAGATTAATATTGCACAATAATCAAAACCTTATCTATTTTTCTAGCTCTTTGAACAAGATTTTAGGCAAAATCCAAAAACCTGTAAGTTTGCACTTGCGTATATAAATAAATGACAAAATAGGGGAAAATATAAGAAGCAAAAGTATAGCAAGTTATGCCAACTTCCTTATAACAGCCATATAGACAGTCGCCGGTCACGCAATGTCATGCAATAGAGATCTAGTTCAACAGAAGCAGACCTGTACCTCTTCATCTTCATCCAGCATATACATCCATCCCTTTTTACAGTGCGGAAGATCAAGCTTTTAGGAAACAGAATCAGTTGCGTGCATCAAGTGCATGTATAAGGAATTCAATACAGTCAGCTCAACATCTACAGTAAAAATCTTCCCAGAGCAGCAATATGACATTCCAGAGCTCAGTAATCCAAAGCACGGGACACTCTCTCACACACACACACACACACACACACACACACCATTTACTCAAGTATTTCAACAAACACATACATTTCAGCGACTTACCGACATGGGTATCCGGTTGTAGGCATGAAAGAGGAAAGAAACTGCTTTAGTTGCTCAATTCTCGCTTGTACGTATGTCACAGAAATGCGTGTTCGCACAAAGATATAGTCGTGCATTAAATAAATACAAATTCGCGCTCATTTAAGCAGTTCCCGTGCTTAAATGTTGCTTTAAAATAAATACAACTTGTACAAAAACGTTAAATTATCCCTGCGTGACTAGGCGAGCATCTCTAAGAGTTGGTCATGTGACCAGAAGAAGCTTCCGCGAAGCAGCTCGCGGTTTGACACATCAACAAACTGAGCTATACAGCTTCTCTCAGCATAATTTAAGCTTCAAATCCTCTCATAGCTAAACTAAAACCTCTATATCTAGCGCTAAATATAATGTACTTGCTGTCTAGGCGCTCAAAAGTGCGTTCTCGTCCCTTCTGCGAGCACAGACACCTGCCTCTGAAGCAGAAACCGAACACCTCAGCGTTGGTAAACTTCAGGTGACTTTACCTGCATCTGAGGGGGCTCTCCTGGACCTCTGTGTTTTCCGTTTACCATCCTAATGCTTTCTCCATTTTTGCTGGACCTCTGAGAACATATTCAGAGAGATACTGAGCAATTTTTAAGTGTTATCTTTAAGATGGTGTCTCAAGAAAACATTGCTAGCTATCAGTGTTGGGGAGTAACACATCGTAATTACGTAATTTAATTAATTATTTAAAAATAAATGCAACTGTAATCTGTTACAGTTACTGAGAAAAATGTGTAATTAAATTACAGTTACTTATGAAAATGTTAATGATTACAAAGGGGGTTACATCTGAATTTTTTCATACACACACACATACAGATTTTTAATTGATATCTTTCATAAATTGCATTGATTGCTGTTAAGTATGAGACACCAATATTTCAGGAGTTTAAGACACACACATGCTTATTTAATTTCCAAGGCATTGTTAGATGCCGGTGTTTCCTAGCTATGCAAAGATTTGATTTCAAAAACAGTATCATAGCAACTAAACTATATCTAGTTATTATATTGAATCTGTATTTAACCTCAGAATGATCTCAAAGTAAAAAGAGGTGTTAAAGTCTGATTTTGCAATGGCTGTGCTTTAAAATTAAATGATTATAATCTTAATTCAAGTGGTGAAGGTAATCAGTGTTGAGTTCTGTAAGGTCAACCCTGCCTGGTTTACATGTTTGAAAATGATTAACTGTTGAAAACATTAGATATTTAGAAAAGTAATCAGAAAGTTATCAAATGTAATCAGTTATGTTACTTTAATGAAGCAATTGAAATAGTTACACTACTTCTAAGATGCTTCTTTCAGTGTAAATCTATGGGATTTTTCATTTTGCCTGTTTTATCATCTGCCCAAATATGTGCTATTTTTATGCCAATTTTATTTATTTATTTATTTTTTGCCTCCGCAGATTCAGCAGAATAGATGACATCAGTGAGAAAGGGAAGCAGTGTGTGAAACTGTAATCTCAGGCACCTGTGAATGGCCTGATGCAGTGCTGTTGGTTTTTGACGAGCCTCCCATCTCTTTGTTTAGACGTCTCCGCTCTTTCTCTCTGCGGTCTCTTCCTCTCTCTCTTTCTCTTCCTCTGCCTCGCTCTTCTGAAACCTCACGCTCATAGTCGTGTCTCCCATCCCCATAGCTTTAACCACAGAAAGGAGAAGCAGAATTTACTGACGGGGTTTCCTCTCTCTCACAAACTCACTTTGCCACTGAAATGATGCCGGTGCTTTGATGGGGATCTGTGAATCTCTCTAAGAACCAGTCCATATTTTGACTTGAGAGCTAAAAGATGATGTAATGAAGGGGTTTATGGGATGAAGTGGATGATACTGGGGCCGCTGAAAATATTTTGAGAGGAAAAATATTTTTTGATTGCATTAAATGTATTTTTAGGGATGCTAAAATTATTATTATTATTATTGAATTTAATTAAATATGTTTAATTCACGGAATTTAAATCATGAAATTAGTAAAAATATTTTTGTCATTGACAGCTCTAGTTTTTAAAATAGATAAAAACTAAAAATAAATAAACTTTTTAATAGCATATCTTTATTTTTTATATAGTCCTCATGACTTTATTTGTGTGTGTGCGTGCGTGTGTATATATACACTAGTCGACATTTGAAGTGGATCAAAATCTTTCACCAAAGTTGTCCTAAAACCTAAAACCAAAATGCATTCTTGTCTTAGGACAACTTTGATGAACTGTTTTGATCCACTTCAAATGTTGGCTACTCTCTCTCTCTCTCTCTCTCTATATATATATATATATATATATATAATTTTAAGATAGATTTAAAAAAAAAAAAATTCACAGTTTTTAGGAAAATAGTCCTGTGATAATGTACTACTTTACTTGTTTATTTATGTTTTAATCTTAGTTTTAAGACCTTATTTTAACATCCAGTAATTTGGTTTGCCAAACTTTTGCCAAAACTTATGCAATGGTCACAATAATTAAATTATATTTAATTATAATTCAGATGGAAGCTGTAAATAACGTATTTGGAGTAACTTGTAATGGGATGTCCATCATTCATTAGCACCAGCACCATGTTAGTGGAAAAGTGGTACCACTATCCGTCTCGCTTCAATTCCCTGACCTGTGCTGATTGTCTCTGCGTGGGCTCTGGCTCTGCGGTCTCCTTCTCACTATTATTGCTTGCTCTTCCTCAGGGTACAGCTTCGATCGGGGAATATCTGCAATGATCACATAGTCCTCAATGGTCATCTCTGGCACTGCTGGTTGGCTGGAAGACCTGGTGTTCTCTGAAAGAATTAACGCCTCCAAGCCCCGCCTGATGTTGCTTCTGCTCCGATCAATGACCGGCTTGTCCGTCTCTGCAATTAAGGCTTGGGATTTGGGCAAATCAGGGGATGGAACCTGATTCCGGCTAGGCCTTGATTGGGAGATGTTTGGTGTTGATGCAAGTGAGGCGGGGCTTAGAGGGGAGTGGGTGGGGCTTAGTGGGGAGTGGGTGGGGCTTAGTGAATGGCGGGAATCAGATCTGGATTGTTTGTCAGAGGTGTCTGAGAATCCGCCATTCCTGTGGCTTTTGTTTTTCGTAGTACCGTTTTTTAGTATACCATGTTCATCGTAATCTTGATAAGGCGTTGAGGCACCAGGGCTGTTAGAACCACTGTTGCGACTGTTGTAACCACTATTTCGACTGACGTGGCTTGTTTTGTCATCACAATAGCCTCCTTTAGGAGAGAAATCTCGGCTTTTGTATCCAGTATTGCGGCCACCACTCTTTCGACTGCTGCGACCGCTATTGCGACCACTGTGTTTGCGTTCATTGTAATCGCCATCGATTTCCACATCACAATGTCTTTTCGACCAGCCGTTCCTTTCTTCGGAGACATCTGACTCTGCCGAACTCGCAATTGATTTGAGATTCTTATACAGCTTTTCAGAATCCAAGCTGTGTCCGTAGGAGCTCTGGGAGGGGCTTCTTTTGTGGGCGGGGCTAAAGGACTCCCCATATTTATTCGTACCTGAGCTTCGCGAGGGAGTTGTTGTGCGCGTGACCACCGAATCTCGTCTTCGTGATGGAGTGCATTTCCCAGAAGCCTGTCGAGAGGACGTGTGGGACGTTTGGTGACCGTGCGCAGTGGAACCTCGGCGATGGGACGAACTGCGCGATTCCCCTCGCCTCTGTGGAGAGACATTCATAGATCTCGGGCTTCCAGAACGAGGGCTTCCACGGGATTGGCTGTCCCCACGTCTGAAATTTGAATAGGACATGTGTCGCTGGGGGGAGAGGCCACTCATTGCCTCGTTGCTGAGATTGTTGGAGCGCCTCCTATAGGACGGGAGACCCAGGTCGGGGTTTCGGAAGGGGATTGTGGCTTTGCGCTCAGGACTGTGATTGGCTGGAAGAGGGTGGCCCCTCTCGAAGTAGCGCATGGGAGCAAGAGGACTGCCATCTTCCTGTTCCCTGTCCCGTGAGAGGAAGCGATTGGCTCTTTTAAAAATGGCGCGGCTGCTGCTGCTTTGTTCTGTTTCTCTTCTAGTCTCTGTTTGAGGAAGACATGGCATTGATATTTTGCTGATGCATACAAATTATTGAAATAAATGAATAATTAAATTATTAAATAATTAAAATTTTCGTAACACTTAAGTATAGGGACCAATTCTCACTATTAACTAGTTGCTTATTAGCATGCCTATTATTAACATATTGGTTGTTTATTAGTACTTATAAAGCACATATTCTGCATGACCAATTCTACATCCCTAATCCTACCCAGGCTTCCTATGTTTTAAGATGCGGAAAACGCGGACGGAATCGCGGTATCAAGCTATAAAAATAGAATTTACTGTATAACAGGAAATATCATGGAATTTGCCATTTGGGATGAATTAATTAAAACGTCAGTACGCTTAAATCAAAACGCGATATGGACTAGTGTCTATGAATATTAAGCCGCGAAAATACTATTTAAATATGAATCCTGCATGTTCTGCGTGTCTCTGTGTGAATGAATGGCGCAGATGCACGGTTTCGTTTACTGCACACATACTGAAGCGCGAATTTGGGAAAAAAATAAAACAGATTTCATAGGGCCCTACAATACCTAAACTTAACAAATGCCTTACTAACTATTAATAAGCAGGAAATTAGCAGTGTATTGAGGCAAACGTCGTAGTTAATGGTATGTTAATAGCGAGAATTAGACCTTAAAAATAAAGTGTGACCAAAATTTTAAAGTGGTGTTTATTGATTATTGAATACACAGGACAAAATATACTAATATACACTCACTTTTGCAGTCTTACCCTGTAAAGCCTACTGTATCATAATTTATATGCACATTTCTAATTATCAACTGTTGTTCACAATCTACTACATGCCTTCTGTTCTTACAGTTTATTTATTTTTTTAGCAAGTAAAAGGCCTTTTATGTGAATTGTAAATATAAATGAATATAAAAGTAAATGTAAGAATTATTGTTGTTATTATACTGTTATTGTTTCAAGATGAACGCTTACTGGACTGAAGCAGCTTTACTTTATTTTCCACACATCATTTTTAAGAAAAACCATGTTAAAATGTGAGTTTCAAATATGATCCATCAGGCTTTTGAGGATCGCTTATTTGTTCATCTCTCAATCATCATTGTATTGCATTGCATTATGAGTTTTGAGACTACAATTAAATCTTACTAAGACATACTTGGAAATATAAAGTGACAACTGATATTTAAATGCTTTTTATGTAAGTAGTCTGTCTACTATTATAAAGATCTCGTTGATTTACATTACAAGCTATCAGAATTTCCTCTTGCTTTTTGGTCATATAAATATCACTGACTACACCAAATTACATATTTTGCTCAGTTTGGGCCATTTTTCTTCTTCTTCTTCTTCAAAAAAGGATTTTTCTGATTATCATTTCATATGTAAGGCTTTACAGGGTTAAATCTCACCTGTGTGTTGGCTGACACTTCCTCTTCTGCTCATGCTGATGCTTCCTCGTCTGCTTGTGTTGGCGCTCCCTCTTCTGCTCTGCATTTCTATCACAGAGCGACTTTCTGAGCGCTGAAGTGCCGGTTCCAGTTGAGTCATGCTTTAGGTCTCTTAGTTCAGTAATAGTTGTGTTCTTATAGATGAGTTTTTCAGGTCCTTGTGCTGCACATAAAACATCATCAGATTATTCTGCTGGCTATTTTCTTGAACTTTGCTTGGCACACATTAGTTTTTTTATGTTATCTGTGAAGATATGCAGCATGGAATTCAATATAATATAACTATAAAATAATATAATATAAGATAACTTGTTTAAAATATTATAAAAACTGACGTTCTTTGATGCTTGTTCCTGGTTTGCAGAAAAGTTGATTAGTAGTAGATTAAAGCAGATGGCACGACACACTTTAATGAGTCTTCATCTTCGTCCATTATCTGAATTAGATACGGTCAAATAACATATTGACGTATTTCCAACAGTGTTCAACTCCACCTGCAGCTTGAGGAGAATGATACTGATCTTAAGAAACAGATGTGTGGCAAAATGTCAGGTCATGTAAATGGTGCGCTCGCTGTATTTTTTAATCAAGGAGTAATCGTTAACCATTTAAAACAGAGATGCACAAACCAGTTGGCCAATGATGACCTTTGATTTGGCCTGCCATGCCAAATCACGAGAGCAAAGCGGTGGGGAAAACTTTATTTCTAATTTATTTTTTGTTTTAACATGTTGTCTGTTTTATTTTCTAATTACAATGTATAGAATATAAATGAATTTGATTGTTAAGATTTTATTTGTTTTTAAGATTAAATACTATTATAGTTTTTTTTGTGTGTGTATTTTTCATTTTAATTTGTTGTGTTCTTTATTTTTATTAGTTATTTTTTTAGTTGTCTATATTTTTATGTTTTATTAAAATGTGAATAAATGTATTTTAATTTTAATTTTAGTTTTATTTATTATAGTACATTAAGTTGAACCAAAAAAAAAATTAATATTGCTAGCTGAAATTAAATTAGAAGTATTAAATTAAATTATTTTATTTTACTTTGTTTTAAAAACAATTGTTTATGGTTTTAGTTTTAGCTAACTATAATAATAGTTTGGGCACCTCTGGTTTAAGCAAAACCTAATCAGATTTTTCCCCATTAGTCTGATTCCACTTCGCAACTAAATTGTGTTTGTTTGTTTTTTTGGGTCACACTTTATTTTAAGGTCTAATTCTCGCTATTAACAAACCATTAACTACAACTTTTGCCTCAATAAACTCCTAATTTGCTGTTTATTAATAGTTAGTGCGGTAGTTGTTAAGTTTAGGTATTGGGTAGGATTAGGGATGTAGAATTGGTCATGCAGAATATGTGCTTTATAAGTACTAATAAACAGCCAATGGGTTAATAATAGGCATGCTAATAAGAAACTAGTTAATAGTGAGAACTGGTTCCTAAACTAAAGTGTTTCCTCACATGTAAACCATAAAATGCATTTTTATACTATTTTAGTTTTGTTGTAGATCATCTGGTTGCTCTGACGGCCCTTCAACTCAACAATGCACACTCTGGATTGACGCACACGGTCACAAAGTGGCGAAGAACAAAGTGACATCGCCGCGGCTGCTTGTTCAGGACGCATCACCTTAATTTCCCTGATTGGCAGATTGTGACGGAATCCAAGCGCTCTTGAATAATTTACATCTCTGAGGTGAAGGTAGAGACTTTTAACTCCTAAATACAGCGATAAGTGCAATCTTAGCAGGATCTGTACCAGAAACAGGATATTTTAATGTAGCTCGTGGGTTAAACAAGTTCCTCGAGGCTTAAAGGTTAGATGGTTTTTATGCCAGAGCTCGAGCTACTAATCAAGCAATGTTCATTTTACAGTAACTCGGTTTAACATCTATACATGTATGAGGCATGAGCTTACAGCACAGACATGCAAGGTGAGCAAGACATGCACCTTTTAACGTAAGACGAAAGTAACCAGCAGTGATGGAATAGAATCAATTCAATAGCAGAGGTGCACAAATAAAACACTCCACAAACCTTCTCAAAGCTGCCGAGGCTTCACTAATGCCCTTGCCAGCGTCTTGTATCTCTCCTTCTTCTCCCCATCTCTGTGGCGTTCCTCCTCTGGCTCTTTCCTTCATTACTTTAGGAGTGGCAGGTGTAACTCAAGCTAGACTCTGCCTCTCCTCATGACTATTTCATCACACCTGCGCTGTCCCTGTTGCACCCGAGTCTGCTTCCTTGTTCTCCTGTTCCCAGTTCACATGTTCTTCTTCTCGTCCTCTGTGTTCCTCAGTTATTTGCAGCTCTGGCTCTTGTTCTTCTCCGGTTAGTTTTTCACCCTGCCGATAACCAGTGTCGGTGGACGTGAGCCGAGCTCTCGCAGCTCAGTTGGACGTGACTGATGACTTTGCGATTCAAGTGTGCTGCTGTTTCGTATTTTATTGTCCGTGATGTGCCGGAATATAGTGTTACTGACTGATCCCTGAGGACTCTACATGATCGGCTCATTAAAATGCAACGGGATCACAGAGCAAACCTCTTATTCCCCTCTTTGTTTTCCATGAAGTCACACTGATGGCAGCTCGAGCTCTGGTGCTAATTGAAGTGCAGAATGCTTGGCCAGCTTGATCTTGGGTTGCACTTGGCAGAGGCCTTCTGACGAAAGCAATGTGCTATTATTTTAATGTAAAAGGCCACACCCAAATTTACTCTTTAGGTACTCATTTGGTTGCACACTTTCTAAAGTGAATGTGAGTGGTGTTTGTCCATGCGAAACACCAGCGTGATGCTGAAATGTTTTGGGTGGTTGCCAGGGTATTGGTATGAGGTTGGTAGGGTGGTGCCATGAAGGTGTTCTAAGTGGTTGTCAGGGTGTTGCTATGATGTTGCTAAGGTGTTCTGAGTGGTTGCCGGGGTGTTTGCTATAAAGGTTGCTAGGGTGTTCTGATTGGTTGTCAGGGTGTTGCTGTGAAGGTGTTTTGAGTGGTTGCCAGGGTGTTTGCTATAAAGGTTGCTAGGGTGTTCTGATTGGTTGTCAGGGTGTTGCTGTGAAGGTGTTCTGAGTGGTTGTCTGGATGTTAATATGATGCTACTAAGGTGTTCTAATTTGTTGCTGGGGAGTTGTCATGAGGTTGCTAGGGTGCTCTGAGTGGTTGCCAGGGGGTTGATATGAAGGTGTTCTTAGTGGTTGTCAGGGTGTTGCTATGAAGGTGCTCTGAGTGGTTGCCATGGTGTTGCCATGATGTTGCTAGGGTGTTCTGAGTGGTTACCAGGGAGTTGCTATGATGTTGCTATGGTGTCCTGAGTGGTTTCGAGGGAGTTGCTAAGGTGTTCTGAGTGGTTGCCAGGGTGTTTGCTATAAAGGTTGCTAGAGTGTTCTGAGTGGTTGCCTGGCTGTTGCTGTGAAGGTGGTCTGAGTGGTTGTCTGGATGTTGATATGATGTTACTAAGGTGTTCTAATTCTCTTTCTGGGGAGTTGTCATGAGGTTGCCAGGGTGTTGATATGAAGGTGTTCTGAGTGGTTGCCAGGCTGTTGCTATGAAGATGTTCTGAGTGGTTGCCTTGGCATTGCTATGAGGTTGCTAGGTGTTAGGGGTTTTGAAAACTCTATAACTTTAAATATGAGCAGTAATAATAGTGAGGCTACTCATGGTGTAAAGAAAGTGTTCGAAACAGTGTAAAAAAAAAAAGCTTTTATTGATTGATCTCAGGCTGAATGTCTAAATCAAGTGAAGTACTTTATAGCGCTGTGTGAAGTAGTTTAAAGTTACATTGCGAAATATCAGAGAAGACCAAGAGACGTGAGCTGAAGGGTCTCCATTGTGTCTCTCCTTCATGGCCATGTGGGGTCTAGCTGGTGTTTTCTGCCTGCAGGACGCTTTGACACAGGAGGACAGACAACATCTGTCGTTCTTTGCCCCCTCCCTTCCCTCCATTCATAGGCACACACTGCCTCTCCCAAATGGTGCCCTTTTGTATCGGCTATTGTCCGCCGCTACATTGTGTGACTCTGCCTGTTCCCCAGAGCTCCATTGATGAGTGTTGTAAGAGACCTCAGCCAGAACTCCTCTGAACTTCTCCTCGAGCTTAATGTTTAGCCATAAAGGCTCAACAAAGGACATTTTGTTCTCTAGCTACATCAGTGTTAGGATACAAAATCTCACACTAACTTTCTCTAGAATAGCGCAAGAGAACATAATTAAAAAAACTTGTTTTTGGTTGTTGTTTTGGTGATGTGTGTTTGAAATCAAGAAAGGCTTTCCCGCCAAAACACCTGCCAAATAGTTAGGAAATGTGCCAACTAGTTCAGGGTTTTTTTCCCCTTCCCAAAGCCTTCAATTTCTCCCTCTAGTCTGGTTGGAAAACTTGTAAACATCCTGCAGCTATTTGACGGCGTTTCTAAAAGGCCCCTCTCTTGAACGATGCACCCGCAGCAGGCAGAATGTGGGGTAAAGCCATGAATAGCCCAGTATGGGGTGACCAAGAGGCCAGAGCAGATGTTAATGATTAGCTTCGTTCTCATCCCTATAAAGAACCCGCATCCCAATCTATTCCCCATTTTCTAAAGAACCATTTCCAACCCTTACAGAGTGGCACACATAGAAGTCATAAATCCAGCACAGAGAAAAGAAAACGTGAACCACCACAAAAGAGGCTTACAAGAAAAGAGGCTCCAATTTAGAAGCCTCTCACAATACTTTAAAGTTTGTTTTTGGTGGTTTGTGTGGTTTATAAGTTTGTCTTTTCTTTAGGCTGAAAATGCTGTAAGAATTGTGTCAGCATTCAAATATGAATGTAAAGATGCTCTATTTAAGCCCAATATATATAAAACAGAAGTGTGTGGTGGAGTTACTAAAACAACGAAATACTTTCGATAGTTCATAATCTTTATTTGGAAAAATAATTTAAGCTAAAACTTCATTCAGAGAAAGAAAATCAAACAAAAGCCTGTTAATGAAAACAATAGCATTAATAACATTTTTTTACAATCCTTCTTTAAATAACTTTTTCTCAAAACATCCCAGCATCCCGAAGTGCCTTTGCAAGTAACAGGAACAACTTAGGAAAAACGCAAACTTAAATAATCTTAAAAACATTACAAATATTTAGAAATACAACTTAAATAAAAATAAATTAACTTAAATCATACAACTCTTGTTATAAAAAGAAAACAAAAAACATACAAACAAGGATATTATTCATAATCAACAACACAAACTTATTTTTTATGTCGAAAAACAAATTACATACATTTTCTAAACCATAATGCAAAAAAGCGGAGGCTTGGAAGACTTTGAGATTTTTTTTTTGAGCACTTACACATAGATTCCACTGGTCATGTGACAGGATATGACATCATGTGACATTTTAACCCAGTGCAAGACAGGCCAGTATGGCTGAACATCCACTGTTTTGATGTAGTCCCTTGTACACTGACTTGTGGGGCCAGCAAATGTTGCCAAAATATTGCTAAAATGTTATCACAACTTCACCAAGGTGTCAAGACAGTCAATGGCAAAACAATTTGTGACACATTTATTTTAAACTACGTCCTTAACATCCTTAATGTTTGGTGCAGTCTCTGGGCACAGTAAAAGCCTGTGGGAATTATTGGCGGAAAACCAGCAAATGTTGCCAAAATATTGCTAAAACGTTGCCACAATGCTGACACATTATTGGACATCACATGGCAAAACACTGCGATACTTTACTTTTCTTGTATTCTCTTCTCTTTCATTATTTCCTTCCTAATGCCATTCTCGTGTGATGAACCCACGTTGAAAAACATTTAAAAATGGACACATATTGTCCAACACCTTTAAAATGGCTTTACAGGTAAATTTTACAACTACATTTGAAATTTTAATGACACTCCTGCCATCATTATCATTTCCACAAGCTTCCAAGCCTACAGGCCACCACTGCCTGTGCCTCTTTCAGTACAGAGAACCAGCTCATCCTGAATATCAGTTAATCAGTCTTAGTTTCTCAGCAGCAGTAGTCATGAGGTGGGACATTTCCACCAGGTTTCGAGCAGCAGCATTTTCTTAGGGAGTTCAAAATGTCTCCCATAGGACACAATGAGCATCGGCTTCCTGCAGGCCCATTACACCTGAGATGGGAAAAGACAACAAAACGCCAGTTAGTTCGTTCTCAGATTCAAGGTAAGAATGCTAAGTGGACACACTTCCATTGCATAATGTATAAAGTCAACTACATGTGACACTCACCTCAGTTGCAATTACACATTCATCTTTTTCCTCCGACATCACCATGACGGATTTGTATTTGGTGTCGACACAAGCCGACGTGGATGCCGATGCACATGCCGACGCACATGCTGACTCGGAATACAGCGAATCGGAATACTTTGATTCTGAATACTTCGATTCTGAGTACTTTGATTCAGAATACTTTGATTCAGAATACCTCGACTCTGAATATTTTGACTTTTCTGATGCATCACTGTAAAGAAAAAAGAGAGTAGCATGTTAGCAGTGCATAAATGTTAGTGGACATTGAGTGAGTAGTCAATGAAGTTGTTATCTTGGACAAGAATACTCAAACACAATTTTTACCTTTTCAGACGTTTCCTGCGCTTCTCCTCAAATTCAGAAGAGTCCTGCAGAGATTGGCACTTTACATCCTCGCAGCTCTCGGACAACTCCTTCGCCGCCATCTCCTTCCCAGCGTGCTCCAGTTTCACCTCATGCTTCACCTCGTATTTTGCTTCATGCACCAGGTTGTAGTCTGCAGGCGCATGTCGTGTCTTATAGCTCCTCTTTTCCTTCTCTGTTGTCATGCTCAGGTCGTCATGATCGCTGTGAAAATCGATCTTCTTGTTGATGTTCTTTAAAGGCGCTGCCCCGACGACGCTTACGGCCAGGTCTTTGTCTCGGTGACAGTTGTTCGTGAGGTTGTTGATCGTTTCGTTTTCCCCGTTGGCGACCTCCTCCTCCCTATCCCGTCGGCGCTGCTGAACCTTCGAGCGAACGCAAACCACCACCACGGCGCATGCAACCACCAACAACAGCACCAGCAGGACTCCCGATCCCACGGCAGTCCAGGGAACGTCGCCGACGATTTGGGACGCTCTGTCCGGAAGCAAGAACTGGCAGTTGCGTCCTCCATATCCCGGAACGCAAGCACACACGTAGCGATTGTTCCTCTCGTGGCAGGAGGCGCCATTATGGCAGGGGTTGTGTTGGCAGCGGCTCACAGGTGAGCTGCAGTTCCGTCCGGTGTATCCAGGTGGGCATGTGCAGATGTAACCGCTGGCTCCTTCCTGACAAGTCCCGCCATTTTGGCAGGGGTACAGCGAGCACTCGTCCCCGGCGCGATCGCAGTTCATGCCCGTGAACCCTTCGGGACACTGGCACAGGTATGAGTTCACCAGATCAACACAGCGTGCACCTGTGGACCGAAAAAGGAAAGAGAATGAGATTCTGGACCGCTTTTGATCGCTAAGATTCCTGAAGTTCAAATCCAAAAGTGCATCATACCGTTAGAGCATGGACTGGAGGAGCAGTGGTCAATCTTCTTCTCGCAGTTGAACCCTGCGTATCCTGTGGGACACTGGCAGAAGTAACCACCATCGGGGTTGTCGGCGCAGCGTCCGCCATTAAAGCACGGCCCGTCCGCACACGTCATGGCACTAAGCTCGCAGTTGTTGCCATAAAAACCAGGTGGACAAGTACAGCTGTAGGTGTTCTCCATGTCCTATGAATGCAAAAGGAACGGGATGCTTAGTAAAACAACGAGAATGAGTGTTTAGTGCAAAAGTGCTGGTTTGTACATAGTGTACAAGTCTAATTTACATGTTGGCAAACTTACAGTGCAGCTTCCTCCATTGCGGCAGGGGTTTCCTGTGCATTCATTGACCTCGATCTCACAGCTGGCTCCCGTGAATCCTGGCCGACAGGAACAGGTGTAGCTGCCCTGACCGGTGTTACTACAAGTGGCTCCATTCAGGCAGGGCTTATGATGTGTGCAGTAGTTCAGATCTGTAACAGAGGCGGACATATGTTGAGCACATGTGGATTAATCCGACCCAAAGCAGCGACACATGGCTGGACCGCAGCTGGACAGCTGCTGCACGCTCAAACGTCTATCCCGTATCTCTCTTTCAGACAGCCTCTCTCCTCTCTACCAAACATCCCTGTGTCGCTTAGTCTTTCAAGGCCATTCTAAATGCTTTTCTTTGATCTTTTGTGTGTCTTTCGTTTTGCTCGCTTTCTTACCTTGGTTGCAGAAGAGGCCACCCCAGCCTTCCTGGCAGTTGCATTGCCATGGTTGCTGGCAGGTTCCATGAAGGCATCCTGGGTAACGTATGCACTCATCACAGTAGCGGCCTTTAAAGCCCACTCTGCACCTGATGCACAACATAAACAAATCGTCCAATTAGAAAATCAATCCCGAAGGTGATTTCAACAACAGCTAATGACGTAAACATGAGATGAACATACTTGCACTCTCCAGGTTTCTCGCAGAAGCCGTGCTCCTCGTCGCATCCCGGAAGGCAAATTGCTGTAAGGAGGACAAAACACCTGCGTTATGATTGTGAAAGTAAATTTTCTTATTTTAACTTTTTCTGTAAATCCTAACTGGGACATTTTATGTCAAATGAAGAGGGAGGTGGGGTCACTTAAACCTATTAGCGGTCTCTCTTGCTAAAAAATACTCAAATCTCCTAATCACCACTGAAGAATTTCTGCTTAACACATGACAACAATAGGGCGCTCACAAACAAGGGGACCCTTCTTTCCTCCCTCTCTTCACTGTGGGTCAAAACTTTTTTTCTCCCTCCTGTGCTCTCAATGTCTCCGGGTAGGGAAGATAAGAGTGGACAGCTGGTGTATGCGCGGCCAGCGGGCGACAGCTGCTCCATTGTCTGCGCACTCCCGGCAGCTGCCCACTTCAAACAATACCTCCCTTACGCCAGCCAATCAGCGGCCAGCCCACTCTGGGAGCAACCAATAGGACGCCAGCATGTAAATTTATGGCACGCGTGAGATTATTCCTAAAAACTTTCCTCCTCCCGACTGGAATAAATCAAGTGGTGTGTTGTGAGAGTGGGCTGGAAGGGGGAGTGTGAGTGTGGGGGGCGGGGTATTAGTTACAAGTTGTTCGTAACCGTTAACTTTGTTTTTTTCCTTGCTTTTTCTCCCTCTCTTTTCTAAATAAGTTACACGCAATCTTTTCTTTAAATCTGGGTTGAGTTTTTCAAACCTACAACATTACATTTACAGAATTTTATGCAATGTTTGATATATTAATATACAATATTTTAACTCACGTTCTGTGCAGTACTGGCCCTTCCACCCGGCATCGCAGATGATTTCTCCACGTTCTCCGCAGGTGAAATGACCGAATGCATCATCTCTGGGCCGGCAGAATACAGAGCATCCCTCGCCGTAGTAGTGCTCGTCGCACACAAAGCGGTAGGAGTACTTGAGCTCGGTTCGACCCACGCTGTGCAGGTCCTGAGACCAGTCCTCGCCCACAGTCAAGTGCCGCTGTGTGGTCATGGTACTGATGATACGCTCTGGGTTTTCTGTGTAGAAGATGATTTTCAGTGATGCAATTCAAAAATATTCATATTTGCATTCTTTTTCTGTTATGAGACCACATACCTGTTGTCAGGTCCTCTTTGGAATCAGCATGCACTGCTTCGATGATAAGAGAAAAGGTTCCCTGCAACAGCAAAAACAGATTTGTCCATCAGAAAATGAAGTGAACATTATTACTTCTGAATTACTTCTCAATGCATCAATGCGTCAGCACTCACCGGCCACGTGAAACCGAAATTCATCCTGATGGGATTGGTGAAAGAGCCATCCGGTAAGGTATCTGGCACTTGGAAAGAGTTGGAGCCCAGCACAGGGGTGACGGTGCCTCCGTAGGTGCAGGGCGGCTCTGGAGATGCATTGGGCTGATAATGTTTTAAGCAGATGCGGAAAAAAGTCTTGCACTCGCACTGCTGGTACGGTGTGGTCAGTCCACCTTTACAGCAGTTCTTGTTGCCTTGCACACCCTTCTTGTTCAAAAACTCCTGCAACTTCAGCTCGAAGACGCCTGAGGAAGACGCCTGGAGAAGAAGTAATGTTTGAATTTTAGATCTAAATGGGATTGCAATTAATACACTGCTTTAGATTCACACATGAGTGAGAAGTCAGTCTTACCTGGCAGAGCAGCATGTACAGGATGGAGAAGAGCAACAGTAAGTAGCGTCCCATGATGAATAAATAATAAATAAATAGGTTATTGAAAGTCTTTGAGCAACTTGGCTGCTCCCAGATCAGTCAGGGGATCCCTCGTATTAAAAGCCTTTTCTTTTCGCCGACTGATTCATTGGAAGAGGCGTGCTTTCAGAAGGTACTGAGCGTGAACGCAGTTCCTTTTCATGTCAAGTGCGCACAAAGCGACAGAATTCCCAGTTCTCCCCCGAAAAAAGTGTGTCCGAAACAATCAGAGAAGTCCAAAATTAAAATAAACGGACTTGTTGAATTCCGTCAGAATGGTATAATCCTCAGAAGTCGGAGAAGAAAAGTTGAAAAGATGCTCGTGTGTGTTCTTATAGTTCCTTCTTGGTCTGATTATAAACCAGGGTTCGTCACTGGTCCAACATCCCTCCTCACGTCCTTCTCCCGCGGTCTCTGTGCGTTTGTATCTGGAGCGAGGCCGCCTGCCGCCAGTTTTATACGGGGTGCCACATGCCGGGGTAATAATATGCTAATGAACCACTACCCCCAATCTGTCCCACGCTTTACAATGCGGCTCCCTTGCAACCAGCCCCTACCAACCAACCTCTCCTCAACACATCAGCGCTGCTTGTGTGTGCGTAAAAGTGACTGTAATTTACAACTTGAAGTTTTAGACGTTAGATTATTTATTATAGATACATTGTTTGCATTAGAATATATGTACAATGCGACGCAATTGAAAAACGCGTGATAGTTTTGTGTTTGTTTATTCGCTCAGGGAGTTATAAAAACCCGTGTGTTTTATTTGGCGTAATTAAACTAATCTAAAAGTTAACTAACAGCACATTTGAGGCAGATAATCTCAGTTTACTTCCCTTTTCGTTTCCTGCTTCAGGGAGTCTCCTGATTTGTGTGTAAAAAACATTCCTCAGGCTAACACTGTGTGTGCGTCAGGCAAACTCACAAAAGAATACGCATCATTTGTATGGAGGCCAAATTCTCCACTTGCTTTCCTTTTTCCGCTGTGTGTGTGTGTGTGTGTGCGTGTGTGTGTATTAAACGCGTGCAGTGAAAGAGTCCGAAGCGCGCGCGTGCGTGCGTGCGTGAGTGAGTGAGTGAGTGTGTGGTGTGTGTGTGTGTGTGTGTGTGTGTTGCTCGCGTGGCCATCCCCGGGGCGCTCCGCTATTGTGTGCAGGCGGAATAAGTTTGCTCTCAGCTGTATGGTAATTCAAGCAGCACCTGCGCTACCGTTCTCATAATCGGGGGATCCGCGGAGCCCCACAAAAACAAGCAAATCGCCTCCTTATCGTTCCATTCTCAGCAGCCCATTTAAATAAATATATGTTTGTTTTTCCTGGTCTTTTGAACGTCTTCGATGCCCGACTGTTGTCTTACATTAGAACCCGCTACGATTTCCCCCCAAGCCAGTATTCGTTGTTTGGAGAAAAAAAAAATGTGTGTGTGTGTGTGTGTGTGTGTGTGTGTGCAAAAGAAAAAAGAGGCAGATTTGCGCGTGTGTAGTGGGGGTGGTGGAGGGGGGTGTTAATTTGGTCGTTCATTTAAGTGCGATTTTCTTAAGCACAAAAGCTTTTCGCCTGAGGTCCATAGTAACCAAACACAAGTGAGACAAATTACATCACTGTGTTAAGATATGCTTTGAACTCTTTCTGTATTTCCAATCCACCAACCTTTAAATGAGCCAAATTTTCTGACATCATAGAGTGGAAAAAAATGGATTCAGTGAAACTTTGCTGGTTGCAGGGGGCAGGGGTGGGACAGTGGGAATGAGCTGGGAAAAGATGGCATTCCTCCTTTTCTGTGTTTACTCCCTGTGTATGATCTGAGTTTAGAAGTTTCCTTGCTATTTTTCCCCCATCACATATATTTCTAGTAGCCTAACTAGATAATGTTTTTGTGTTACTGTTCAATTTTATTATTTAAAGAACTGTTAATTGTAAAATAATGTTCTGAATGTACTGCATATTTTACTAATTGCAAATGCCATTAAACGATTTAATAAATAAAATACCAAGCCAATCTTATATTTACACTTTTGCATTTATTTGTAACTGTAAAACTTTCTGATGACAACACAAGTGGTACATAGAATGTCACCTGATGACTTAAAGTTTATTGAATTGGCATCACCAGCAGCTAACAAAGTGTGACCCATAAAAATGCCAATAACACACAACACTACCATAATGCAGTAAACATTGATTAAACAACCAATAATGCAACATAAAACACAGCAGTGCAGATCATTTTTTAATAAAGCTCAACAAATGCAATATTTAGCTATTTTTTCCCCTCATAAAACATATACTTTTTATTTATAATTTTAGGTCATGTATTTTTATTTTTTTGTATATTATTTTTGTCATTTTTATGTGTTGTGTTGAGTTTTTTTCTTGGCAGTTGTAAGATAGTTCATACTTGCATTGTACTTTTATAGGCCATGTTTTACTGTAGTGTGTTTACTATATTTATTTTTTTACAGTGTACAAAAACGAGTTCTTGAGCCACAGCTTTGGCCCGGTTGTTTTGCTCGTTGGCTCTCCCCTGTGGAATGAGCTAACCGTGAAGTGTGGAGCCTGCAGTAGCCTAACTCAAGCCCCTCAGCTACTATCACGTCAGTGGGACTCGATCGCTTCTTGTTCTTGCCTTTCTTTGCGCTTTCGTTTTTCATTGATTGTGAAGCCCCTCGGGGGACAGTCGCTGAAGGGGGTCTACGGTACGCCTTCAGACGCGACCAGACCCTTACACACCATCTGCCACTGACTAAACGCCTGTCTCCTCCCTCCCTCTGCCCGTGTGTGTGTGTGTGTGTGTGTGTGCTCACTGCCCTGCGTCTAAATTGAACTAGAAGCATGTTAAAGAACCTGTAACGGTATGGGCCGGCAGGGGCCAGATGGCGCAGGCGAAGCCAGAAGTGTTGCAGTCCCAGCGGAGTTAGACAGCACATGGGCGGCCGTGGGAACCTAAGCTGGGCTCGCATCACACGGGATCGATCATATGAAGTCGTGTGGGGATCACAATTAGGGGCTATAATGTTGTTTGCGACCTATCGATCGGCGAAGGGGTTGGAGAATCTGATTTGATATGCCCCGCTGTGTCTTAAAACGCGGCGCTAGATTGAAGAAGGTAACATTTTAGAGCAGAGCGAGAGAGAGAGAGGAAGATGTGCGCACAACAGATCACTTTTGGGGAGGGGGTTGATTATTTTTAAGGGGATCTCAATTGTGAAATGTGCATAAAAATTAATTTTCTTAGCGCAATGAAATTTGACGCCACTAGCACAGCTAAAAAACACTGTAAAGCTCTGGTAGTTTGTGATATAGCCTAATAGTTGTCAAATTTTATCGACATATCCCGAAACTGATCGCTCCTCAGCATCATTGTTGTTATGGTTACCTCTTCAAGCAAACGCGACTATTCGTTTTTTTTTTTCTTTGGTGAAAAAAATCAAACCCTTCAGTGTATTTGTTTAGTATAGCCTACATAGTTAATTGTGTTTTTGTCGTTGTTGTCCCTTGTTCTGTTTAATTATTTATTTATTTTTTATTTTTTTTGTAATGTAGCCTATTTTAAAATGTATAAATAAATCATTAAAAAATGAGACTTATCGTTTGATTAGTTCGTTTTAAACATTTATCATTACTGAAACCCGTCGAAATATATAGACTACTTGTCATTTTTAAAAAAGAATAAGCAAAAGCACTTTTGCTAATACACACCCAACTTTTTGTTTTGACTTTGCTTAAGCCTTCCCTGCTGGAAAAAAACAAACAAAACAAAAAAACAAATAGAGACCATCACAGAATTTGTAATGGTTTTACTGGTTAACGGGAATTGTACTGTTTTTAATGGAACTGTATGGACCATGCGGTCTCTTCTGGTATAATTGGTCACCTTTTATTGGTGGCTTGTTAAAACCACTAAATACTAATGGAACATGTCCCAAAACACAATACAGGAAACTATTTTTTAATGGTTAAAAGTTGATGGACTGTTCCAAAGAGCTTGATTGACAGGAGATCTGACCAATCATGACGCCGAATCCGCCATCTTGCCCGACAAACAAATCCCACAAGAGAGTATTAACTTCGGTGGATTTAAACTTTCCACGGTTGAAATAAAATACGTTCTGATGTTCATTCGTGTTTATTTCGTGCCTTAAGTAGAAATATGAAAAGATGGTCGGTTCGGGTGTCTCTTGAATACAGCAATCTGTCACATTAAAGAGCCACAAAACGGTTTATTGTTTGAATTTCTTTTAAAAAAATGGCAAAATCTGAAAGCTGAGACCTTCACACCAGAAGTCTTGTGCTTTCAGTTTCCTCTTTGATCCGCGATGCATTTTTCACTGCGTGAGAACATGATGTGTAGTGTGAGAGCAACATAGCTTGTCAGACATAGCAACAGTAACCAAGGAAGGCGGGTTTTTGCAAAGAGTCAGCCATTAGAATTTCTGATGGTTCCCGTTTTATTTTTTCCATCAGGGGTAATTAGACGCATCCTGGAATCATAAATATTGTTTTAGTCCCATATTTATTTTATGGTTCTGCTAAGATACACAAAGCGCGTAGGTACAGGCGCGTTCATCTGGCTACCTGTGGTCTGAGCATTGTTTCAGATCATATTACTTTGACCAGCTGCCCCAACAATCCACGCGCGCCCCGGCTCTGACCACGAGGCTCATTATCATGCGCCGTTGCCATGGACATGATGGTCGTGGCTTCATTGAGCTTCTCTCGGGGGCCTCCCGCGGGGATACAATCATTCAATAATTACGCTGGGATCCTCTTATTTGCGCCCGCGTGCGTCTGTTTGTGGGAGTGCGCGAGCGTAAGGAGACAGGCGTGGACGTTTGGGAGCTGACGCTTGTCGCGTGCCTACGCGTATCAAAACACATCTGCTTCGAGGGCTCCAGGGACTGATGCCACCACAACATATCGACCTCTGTCTCTCTCTCAGCATATTGATTTGACAAGTCATAGGCATTTTTGACACCAAGGTCCCCACGCTAAAGATGTCGATGCAGTGCGCCTTCATCCCACGTGATGATTCATTTAAAAAAAATTTTTTTTATATGAATTATATCTTGTAGTTCCACTTGCTAGCCTATTAGTCAAAAGTTTGGACTCACCTCACACTGTATGTTTATAATGATTGCAAATACCTCTTTATTCACTTAAATAGCTTTTGTAGACAAATACAGTGCCTCAAAAGTATTGAGACACCTACATTGAAAATGACTGAATGTCACTGCAGTAGATACGAACATATCAAACAAAGTGCCATTTATTTTAAAGAAGCACATGTATACTTTAAAAAATCATGCAAGTCAGATTAATCTGGTCAATATGGGACCATGCAGTAGTTTTTTTTTTTTTTAATTCAATTTAATTAATATTAAATTCTATTTTTAAAAAACATTAAATAAAATAGCATAACATACCAATTAAATTGTACATTTTTGCCAATATGAGACATGCATATACATAAAAATTTAATATAAAATAGTATACTTTACAAAACATTTTTATTCATTCAAAAATATGTTTTTAAATTATAAAATAGTATTAAACTAGGTTATTTAAACTATATTAAAACTTGATATTATTTTAGTTTGATGATTAATGTGATGAACTCCACCTATTCTGCTCAGACGCCTGTGTGAACTTGAGAAGAACTGACTTCACACATACACTAAAAATCAATAAAACACCAGCTTATTCAAAGAAATAAAAAAAAGGGAATGTTAGCGAAGAGAAAATATCTTTTAAAGACACTTGCTCTAATATTTTTTTTAAATTCTCTAATGCAGTAATAATCAGGCATGAAGTTTAACTTAGATGTCAGATTCATTTTGGGGTCATTGTGCATAAACTTAATTTAACTGAAAAGGACAGAGAAAGAAAAGCGCCATCAATGCTCATGTTCCTCCTTCACTCATAAAGTAAAGGTTCTTTATTGGCATTGATGGTTTCATGAAGAACCTTTAACATCAATAGAATCTTTCCATTCCACAAAAGGTTCTTTATAGTGGAAGAAGGTTCATTGTAGATTTTTATGATGTTCTTCACATTTTCTGTTGCACAAAACATTCTATAGAAGAAAAGGGTTCTGTGGAATATTAAAATGTTCTTCACACTAAGAAAAAAAAAAGGTTCTTTATAGAACTGTTCACTGAAAGGTTCTTTAGAGACCAAAATGGCTCTTCTATGGAATCACTGTTAAAACCCCCTTTTGAAAGCTTTGTTTTTAGGAGTGTTTAGATGCACCTCATGAAGTTGAATGACTGATGAATGTCCAGAATGAGCAGAAATAAAGCATTTATTTTTTTGTGTTTTGATCTCTATCTATGTTTCCCCCATAGTTTTGATGACTTTACTGTTACTCTAAAGTGTGAAAACCGTAATAATGAAGAATGAGTAGGTGTGTCCAAACTTTTGACTTGAAGTACTTCAGGCTTTTGTTTTGAAAATGAAGCCTCTTTCTCCGTCTCTCTCTGTTGCAGCATCTGCCCTGAGGATGAACAGATGTAGGCACCTGTGTTTAGGGCTCACACATCCCCCATCCTCCTTTTCTTCTCCCTCTCCTCCCTTTTAACCTCCTCAATCCTCCTCAGAAGGGCCCACAAAGGGGTAAAAGAGGAGGAGGGGGCAGTAACTATACCCCCTGCTCTATACCTCCATCACCCCCTCACACACACACACATACATGTTCCCTGAGGACACAAGCTCTCTATGAGCCTTTGTCATGAGCACTATCTTCCAGACAAGCCCAAACAATCTGTTGCAAGATGATTGCTCATTTCCAAACAACGCTGACAACACAGGTGTGAGTGTTTGGGGTGCATCGCATGCATTCAAGTTCATTTATATGGGACGCTAAAGCTCTCGAGTGTCACACTGGATGAAACGCACGGTGCGTGATGGGACACACTGGGCGTGATTGTAGGTTACAAGAGCCGCAGGTACAGTAATCACGCTCCCCAACACACTTCTGTAACAAACTCGAGTGTTGAATGTCAGCGTCACACCCTCCAAAAAGTGACCCGCCCTCAACAAAGCCACAGAAAAACAGAATAACTAAGATCAGCTTTTAAGACAAAGCCGGTGGCAGGTGTTGAGTGTGTCGGTGGTAAGATGAAGCTCGTGGGAAGAGCTTCATCACAAAAGGACTTGTTTTCCATGCACGCACTGATCCGGAGTCAGCGGTCGAAGGCTGTCCTCCGACATCTCATCCATCACTGCTCAACATCAGATATGACTCTAGATCAGTGACGCAGACACGCACACCATGATGCTCATGTTTATGTTCACCTTTAAACGAAACAACTCAATAACTGTCGAAAACCAGCCCCTGTGTTCCTTGCGATTGTTTAGTGAGGGTTACTGATGATGGATATTGACCAGGCCAATCAATCTGTCAGTTTTTAAGGCAGTTTTCAGTGAATTTTTTATTTAATTTTATTAACTAATGTTTTTATGAAATGCATGCATGTATATTTTAATTTTAATCGATTGTTTATATATTTTTATTGTTAAAAAAAGTTAAAAGTTTATATATATATATATATATACACACACATAAATTATATGTATATGTATAATCGATATCTATCTATGGACTATGGACTTTTTATTATAATTTTTAAATTAAGATTTGTTATTTAATTAAATTAAATTAAATTTAAATAATGTATAAATATGACATTACATTGACATTACAAATACATTATAATAATATATCTTGTGTAATATAAAGAGTTGATTTAGGACATTTTGAATATATATGTATATATATTGATTGATATATGGATATATATACTTTGATATTTGATATAGATTTTAATATGATTTTATTGTAAGAAATGTAAACATCAATAGTACTACTAATAATAAACATGGTGTAATATAAAAACTGATTAAGAAATTTTGTGTATATTTAATTTGTCATATTTTATAAATGAATATTGAAAATAATTATATTAAAGTTGTTATTTTTCAAATAAAAATATATTTTATATATTATAAATTTCTTTGATAAAAACAGAAAAACATTTATATTGTGAAATATTATTACAATTTAAAATAACTGTTTTCTATTTTATTATACTTTAAAATATAATTTATTCCTGTGATGCAAAGCTGAATTTTCAGCATCATTTCTCCGGTCTTCAGTGTCACATGATCCTTTAGAAATCACTCTAATATGCTGATTTATTAACAGCGTTGTAAATGTATATGTTTAATATTTAATATTTGATTGCACCTGTTGACAACAGGTGTGGAGTCCGTTCTTTTAGGTCACACTGGACTTAAGTGTCTTTTTTTGTCTTCCTGTTGCCCCCTTTCTCTCTCTATTTTTCTTTTTTTTCTCCAGCGTTTCTCCACTGTGCACCTGTTGTGAGCTCTTCAGGAATTCTCTCTTACACATCGGTCGCTCGGGGACAAACAGGGGTCCTGAAGGTGAGGGGGTGAAGCGCTCTTTCTTTCTCAGCACTCAGCCTTCTCTTCCTCCACTGTTTTTCTCTGGCCTTCCTGCATTCTGTCGCTCTTGTGCTCTCTCTGTAGAGGTCTTAGACCCCTGCCCCGCGAGTCTCGCCCCAGGGGAGAGGGGCTTTTGTGTGCCGATGCCCCTGCAAGCTGGACAGACAGCTGCTGTGGAGTGGTCATCTCCACACACGCACACACACACACACACACACACACACACACACACACACACTCTGTCTATTACCCGTGGCCTATTCAGCTCACAGGCAGAAATGCAAAGGCATGGTTCTGCGAAACTTTAATGAAGACAAAGTCCAGCATGCAATGGAGGCCGTGGCTCTGGAGTGACCTGTACTCACACACTTTAGACTCCGCAACCATTTATGAGATAATAAGAGAAACTCCAGAGCGACTGTGTCATTTATTCAAGGTTATAGAGAATGAAGGCTTATTTATTGTGCGAGGGAGGCGTTTAGTGACTTTAATGCTTTTTTGATGCTGAAATCTCTGTACGGTGCTCAAACATTACTTTTTATTGTGTGTTATTAAAACAAATTGTCCACAAATAATTGTTTAAGGAGTGTGCAGAGACAATTTCATTTTGCTTCTTCATTTTACTACCTTTTCTAATTGTTTTCTAATTTTATGCAACCTAGCAATCCAAACATGATTATGTATTTTTATTGTTATTTAAATTAGTTCACTTGAATTTGTTATATGTAAGATATATCAAATATTTTATATTAAATTAAACATCAGTTACATTTATTACAATTGCATTTATAATTATATTATATTTGTATATTCACATATATTCATTAATTGACCATTATATATATTCATTAACCAAGATTATATATGTTAAAAGTTATTGTACAACTTCTAATTTTATCATTTTTACAAGTGAAATCTTTTATTCATAAATGATAACTAATATTTACATACACAACTTTTAATGTTAAAATTAGTGCTTTTAATTTTAATTATATATTTTTTTAAATTTATGTTTATTTTGTAATGAACAATTATATAGTATTTCCTGCAAAGTTATGAAAATAATAATATATATATATAATAAAAGTAAACCTAAACATTCTTTTGGCTTGCTAATTTTCAAAATGAATATTTCTCTATAAAACAACTTATTTTACACAAAACAACTAAAATTCAAAAATCACTCTCTTCTACTCATTTTGAAAGACTGAAAACACATGTAAGCAATGTAATTTCAAGTAATTTTCATTCATGTAAAGCTTAAAAATAGCATGTTGAATGTGTATTGACCTACATAAGGATGACAGCACACACACACACACACACACATGTGGCCATGTCTCTGTTGTCCTGTTGCAGAAGCAGATCTGTGTGATAATGCCATTGTGTGGACGAATCTAATGACGCCTGTTGGTGTGTTATTAAGGCAGCACAGGGGTCATTAGGAGTGTGTGTGTGTGCGAGTGATATAATAAAAGCAGCACGCGGGTCATTAGGAGTGTGTGTTCAGTTGGTTCCCATGCTCTGAAGCAAAGCTGGACAGCAGGGCTGTGCTTTCACACACACATCATGGCACACGCCTGTTGACTGAGGCACAAAAAAAGTGTGTGACATCGCCGTGCCCTGGCGCCCCTCTGCATCCCCTATGTCTTTTCTCATCCCTCCCCTCCCACCCTCATTCTTCCTTTCTTTCTTTTGGGAATCTCTCTATCCGTCCGTCCCTCCCCAGCTTAGAGTCCTGTGTTCCAGCGAGACCCTTCCTCTTCTAATCATTTTTACCCATCAGATGATCCGGCCCCTTATTTCACACTGAGACTATTAAGATAGAGTCCTCCCCCTCTACACACACACACACACACACACACACACACACTCACACTACTGCAGGTCCTGAGGGACAGCATTGGAAGCATTGTGTGTGGAGACACATCTGCGTCAACACACATGTACACATTCAAACAGTGACTCTCATACGCCCAGGTCATATTTCACCTCAAAATCTAAAGAAAATTGCATTATATATTTCATGTAATATGTTTTACATAATATTTTGAATAAACAGAGAATCCCGTTTTAGGACCATTCTGATTTTTTGCTTTGCAACATTATTTGAATGATAATTAGGCAATTCTTGTTTACACAATGGAAATAAGTAAATAAAATAATCCTCATTACCACAATGCAATAAGTAAATAAATAAGTAAAATATTTCTTATTACCTTGATTTTAAAATGAAATAATTCTCATTACCATAATACAATGAGTAAATAAAATGATCATCAAAATATCATTCTCATAAAGCAAGGAATTTTCTTTACCATAATGCAATACGTAAATAAATAAATAAAATAATTCTTATTACCAAAATGCAATAAGTAAATAATAAATAAAATAATTTTCATTACCATAATATTACAAATAAAATAATTATCTTTACCATAATGCAATCAATATGAAAAATGATTATAATATAATGCAATAAGTAAATACATATTTATCATTAGCATAACAAAATAAGTAAATAAAATAATGATCATTACAATAATGTAAGAAATTCTCATTACCATAATGCAAAAATAAAGTAATTATTATTACCACAATGAAATAAATAAATAAAATAATTATCATTACCATAACGCAAGAACTTCTCATTACCATAATCCAAAATAAAATAATTATCATTACCATAATCCAATAAGTAAATAAGTTAAAAAAATCATTACATAATGAAAACATTCTTACCATAATGCATTTTTATCATTCTCATTACTGATGCGATATGTTAAAATACTAATACGTTGTTTTAATATATTTGTATATAGTTACAATGTGTATATACTATAACTAATATAATTGTAGTGTATTTGTAACATATATTGATTTAAATGACCAGTTAAACTCATTTCCATCCAAACTCTCATTACCATTATGCATTTAATTTATTAATTAAAAAAAAAAATTATAATGATTTTAGGGTGAAATAAGACTTGAACATTTCTTGATATTTTTCATGATATTCACCCACATAGATGTGAACATGCACTGACAGAAATACACACCTGTAAGTTAGCAGAAATGTGTGTGTGTGTGTGTGTGTGTGTGTGTTGGTATCAGCTCTTATCTAGCCATGATCTGACGGGTGTTTGATGGACTTGTACTCAGCAAATGTGTTTTCAGCCGATCTGTGTGTGTGTGTGTGTGTGTGTGTGTCTGTGTCTGTGTCTGTGTGTGTGTGTGTGTGTGTGTGTGTGTGTGTGTGTGTGTGTGTGTGTGTGTGTGTGTGTGTGTGTGTGTGTGTGTGTGTGTGTGTGTGTGTGTGTGTATGGATGAGGGGCGTGAGGTGCCTTTGATGGTGTGATATACGCGTGTGTGTGTGTGTGTGTGTGAGGGCGGCTGCCAGGGTCAGTTCTGTCCTGGGAAAGTTGAGCTCTCCATTTACATCAGCACATGTTGAGGCCTTCTGGTGGCTGCCTGAGCGCACGGGTGGACAGATGGCACCAGCTCATAGCTGCAGATTCACTGAGGAGGAGCTACACGAACCTGATAAATGGCGGTGAAGAAAAGACGGGATCAGCTTGCTGTTTTTCATCATAATCACTGAAAGTGTTACGATTGTGAAGTAGATATGAGGTCAAAACAGTCTTGTTTAAAAGGAAAGTGAATATCAAATCAATGGTTTTGATAGCACAAGTAACAGTTTTTACACTTCTTGAGAGAAGCAACCTGCATGTTTTTTTTTTTTTACTTATCAATTCAATACAGTTAAACTTTAGACCAAGACCAAGTCTTGGTTGCTCATAGTAACGGACTGTCAAATTGTCTCCACATCCTTGACCTTTCACATCGTTTATCACTTGACCTCATATTTTATTCAGGAGATATTTTTGCTTTTGGTGCATCCATCCATCCATCTATCTATTTATCATCTAATATTTCTAATCTATCTATCTATCTACTAATATTTCTAATCTATCTATCAATCAACTAATATTTCTAATCTATCCATCTATCATCTAATGTTTCTAATCTATCTATATATATGTCTGTCTATCTATCATCTAATATTTCTCTATCTATCTATCTGTCTGTCTGTCTGTCTATCTGTCTGTCTGTCTATCTATCTATCTTATCTATCTATGTGTATATATATAACTGTCTGTCTATCTGTCTGTCTGTCTATCTGTCTGCCTGTCTGTCTATCTGTCTGTCTGTCATTCTAACTAGTTATCTATTCATCTATATACTTTTTGGTGTGTTTTTAGTGTATTAATTTTATAAAGCTAAAAATATTATTTTAAAGGAGTCGAAGATTTGTTTTGGAGGAGAAAATACCTTTTTCTCTTGTTTTCTTAAACTTCTCAGTTCTGAGAGGAGATGTGAGGCTCAGTGAAACGCAACACTGCGCGCATGTGTCGTGTATTAATCCTCTTACTGCAGCAGATGCTCGTCTGTCAATCAACCTGACGCGGCTGCGCGCGCTCGAACTTGACTTGAGAGCGCGAGAGAAAGAACACAGCAGGTGCGTGAGGGATCCGCGCCGTCGTTTAGCGATGCAGGAATGGTAAATAAAGCCGTTTATTGAACAAAGGATGTCTTGACCGGCCACAGGCTTGTTTTGAACCACTAAAGTTGCACTTGTTTACCGGACAACGCAATGCCGTCGCAGGACGAGGCTGAGGCGCTAAATGAAGACGACAGTCCGCCTCCGGTTCCACCGCGAGCGGCTCCTCAGCGACACTCACCGGCGTCCGCCGCCGTACCTGAGCGCCGGGTCAAGTGTGTACTGGTCGGGGACGCGGCGGTGGGTAAAACGAGCCTGATCATCAGCTACACCACTAACGGATATCCGGCAGAACACATTCCCACCGCCTTTGACAACTTCACAGGTAACGTTAAACTCAAAATCCACATCGACTCTAGCGTGCGCTCAAGTACGCACCTGGTGCCTTATATACCGTTTTATATTAGTTATATATGACTATGTAGACCTGTCATGAACTTTTTGACACCTTGCTAGTGATATTTCCTTGGCAATACGTTAAGCTCAGCTTCATGATTGATTAAATATTAATACAGATTGATAAACATAAGTTTTTTACTATCTCAGCTAGGGTTGTGGTGGATGGAAGACCAGTTCAACTTCAACTGTGTGACATGGCAGGACAGGTGATCTATCTATCGTTCTATCTATCGTTCTATCTATCACCAGTTTGTCTTGATGGATGGGTGAACTCTTTTTCTCTCTGTGCTTTGAATGGCAGAGATGGGGGGCAGCGGATCAGCCTCTATATGTAAGCAACAGGATATGACGGAAGAGCGCCACCTAGTGTTAGAACCAGATCGTGCATTCTCTTAGTACTGAGTCCTGTAGATTTTTGTGACTGTCCAGTAGATTGACTCTGTGATGTTGCGCACACAGTGACAGATCATTTGCCATACTTGCATAGGCTATCTTTTGTTATAAATAGAAAAGCGCATGCAATCTAGAAGTTTGAAAAAATTATGCAAGTAATTACTGCTCTTCTTTGCAATGCATATATTTATAAATTTAGGCGACAGTATTTGAATTAGTAAGTCAAATGTGGCAGCTGTCTCACTTTTGTTTCTGTTTTCAGGATGAGTTTGAGCGCCTCCGTCCACTCTGTTACCGTGAAGCTGATGTCTTCCTGCTCTGCTACAGCGTGGTTCTTCCATCCTCCTTCAGGAGCGTCACGGCCCGCTGGGCCCCCGAGGTTCATCGCCTCTGTCCGGGCGTTCCCATCATCCTCGTGGGCACCCAGAGCGACCTGCGAGAGGACGTCCAGGTGCTGATCCGACTCGCGGACGGCCAGGAGAAACCAGTGAGCGGAGACGACGCCCACCTGTGCGCCCGGAGCATCGGCGCCGCCACATTTGCTGAATGCTCAGCGCTGACGCAGAAGAACCTGAAGGAAGTGTTCGACGGCGCCATCCTGGCCAGCATGCGGCACACGGAGGAGGCGGCGTGGCCGAGGATGCTTACGCTGAGAGAAAAAACTCCAGATAAAATCAAGCAGCTCTCAGAAACATGGTGGAGGAAACTGAGCTGCGTCCAGAGCTTTGACCTTCACTGACGGAGGATCCAGTTATGCCACACTGGTCGGTCTGAGTTGCCTTCCGCTCACAATATAAACAAACCCTCTTAAAGTCAAGTCCAGATGAAATGGGATTTACAGACACATTTTACTGTGGTGCATTTCCAAATTAAACCGCATATTCAGCGAGCAACAATGTAGGACGGGATGTGACTTTACTGTGAAAAGTAGCTGTTTTATGTCAAGTTTACAACAACAAACATTTTTTTGTTTGGAATAATGTGAAGTGAATTGTGCACAATACTGAAAACGTGCATTAGGAAAGTAAATAGGGTCAGTTTTGATTCATGTTTACTTCTAGACATTTTAGATATGACAAAATGATCATTTTCATTAGAAGCTAATGTAAAAACTTGAAAGTACGTGACAGATCAACTGATAAATAATTGCAAGGACTTTTTTTTTTTTGTAAAAGCCCTTGTCGTAAGAGTAGGGAAAAGATGAGGATACCATTTGTAGCCATATGTGAATTTATATATTATTATTATAGATAGTTTGGAGTATGCTTTTTTTCTTTAAAGAAGTTAATTTCTAAAGGATCATGTGACACTGCTAAAATAAATTAAGTTTTTCATCACAAAAAAAATTACATTCTGCAATATATTCAAATAGAAAAGTTATTTTAAAATGTAAATATATTAAAAAAATTATTTTTCTGTCTTAATTGGACCTCCTTTAGCGTCACCTGTTACGTGTTGTATACACCGGTGACCCAGAATCGTTTGTGTCGTTTGGCCCAGTACCCTGCACTCATAGCAGTGGATTAGCTGATCCTGTGAACAGACTGAAGATCAAGACTGAAGGAGTCGGATTTGATATCTGCGTTACACCTGTTGTACTCCTGTATAGTCTGATATTTTGTTTACCACTTCATTTCAACTATTTACTTCATTTTATACTCATGATAAGTCATATAAAGGAACTGAAATGAAAGTGTTACAGTGTTTTCGTTTCATACATTTAAAGTAGATTTGCGTCAACGAAAATGAACTCTTGTTCAGACAGCCGTCAAAGGTCCGTATGGCCCTAAAGCCTTTAATCAGATCCGATTCATTTACATCATTGTGTTACGCTTTTCCCTCTGCAATCTGGGACTCTCACAGCAGACGTAATTACCGCCATCACAGAATGACAATTACCTGCACAATGACACTTACTGTAGGCTACAGGCTCTGAGTGGATCTGAATGGACTGAAATAACACAAAACCCTTTAATAGCAGCGTTTACAGCCTCTAATATCTGACTCGCAGGTGCCGGCTGAAGCTTGTACAGTAATGAGATTCATACGTGCAAATATACTGTTTTAAGCCACCTAAGTTTGGTGAGGTTTAAACACCTGAGCTTCTTCTCAGTGTGTCAATCTGTATCGAGAACATGAAGAACTGAAAAATTCATATTGATTAACTACAAACATGAATTGCAAAATCCATGGAAGTTGAAGTATTTTACATTTTTATGCATTTAGCGTCTTTATCGGTTCATGCACTGAATTAAAACCCATAAGCGTGGCTTTGCTAGCAACATGTTTTAATATTTGAGCTACAGAAATGTATGCATGCATTTACTTAAGAAAAAAAAAAAAATGATACAAAGTTTTAAAATGAGGAAATTGTATTTGTTTGTTTTTTTCATATGAACTTTCAGAACATTTTCAGTTTTGATGTAATGATTTATTTGGTGTCATTACCAAAGTGCTCAGTATTTGAGGACTTAAATTCAGAAATAGTGATTTATTTGAATTCAAAGTGAATTTACTGCAGCGAGGTGGGCAGATCGGCTCCCGTGCCGCAGCTGATCCTGTAATGGGTCGAGACAGAAGCCACCTGTGGGAATTAGGCGGGCAGATGGCGACTGGTTTTCCCCTCACAGGATCTCTTGACCTCAACCCCCACCTGCTGCAGGAATAACACCAGTACAACAGGCCTTGAGAGCTGAACCTGGGTGATTTTATCAGTCTGACTCACTGAAACAGATCATTCAGTTCAGCTGGTGTTCTGAGGCGATGACAATCCTAAAGAGTGACTTACTTTTTTTTTGTTTTTCCAAAAACATGACTGCAAACAATATTTCCTACTCAGCGTATTTTAATACACTGTTACTGTCAATAGTATTCAATATAAGGCTTTAATTGTCTCTCTAGTAGTAGTGCACTTCACCTGTAGAGGACACTATTGAGTTACGTCCTGAACATCAGGTGAACACAAGAGGTCAAGGTCGTCCAAACTGAAGCATCTTCTGTGCGGGTGCTGCTGGGATGGCATTAATGCTTTCACTGCCATGTGGCTATTGGCAGGGATGTTTTAAGTCACAATGAATGTCTGAATGCCATTGAAATCAATAAAATCAAGTCAAATTAAGTGTGTGTATCAGCATGTTGCAAATGCTGCATGATCCTCTTTTCTTCACTATCTTCAGATTTGCTCAGTGCTTATTCAGCTGGCGTTTGGTGGTTTTTAGTAGATGTACGAAGACAGTTCTCCTCACGTTCACACAGGTGTCCTTGCATATCCACACAAAGTGGCACAATACATACCGTTATTAATTTTAATGCTACATCTGTTGGTTTACCCTTTCAAACATAAACTTTATTTTGTCAAATGTTTAGCTTGAAAAGTTCTTGCACTAGTTTCTTTAACCCTGTTATGCATGAATTTATTGAACATGAAACATGAAAATATATTCATGTTAATTACATTAGAGTTTTTTATATAAATATATATATAGGCTAAGGCTACTGTTGTAGTATTTATTAAAATCTTGAATTAGTGTTTGTTTTGTGTTTAGTTTCTGTATTAAATTAGCAAAATTAATTTTGGTTTTAGTCATTTTGTTCTTGTTCATTTTTTATTAGTTTGGACACTAGTAGGACTAAAAGTTTTTTGTGTCTGCGACTCCTATGATCAGTTTTGGGGGTAACGCATTACAAGGAACGCGAGATACGTAATCAGATTACTTTTTTCAAGTAACTAGTAAAGCAGAGCATTACTTTTTAATACACAATATAATATCTGAGTTATTTTTTCAAATGGTTTCCCATTTATTGACAGCTCTTCCATCCCCATGTTGAGAGAAATCATGAGTAAGCTTGGCGTTGTGTGCGCTGTCTAAACATGATGTTACTGTAGTTCTAGACTAAATGTGAACATGCATGTACTCATCTCACTTGCACAAAAACAGATTCAGTATTCCTCAAAATAAATTAAAACAGTGCAATGTAAACCTGCAATAATTAAATGTATTAAATAACACGTATTTTATGCATTAAATCCCATTTTATTAACCAATATCTTTGCTGCCGACCTTCGATGATCCAATTCAACCATATTAATAAGCAAAAATGACTAATGATAAACATGACATTTGTTTTTCTTTCTTTCTTTCTTTTTTTTATTGCTGAAGAGTGTTGAACTTTCTTCTCCTGCCTTCTATGCTTCATGCAATCCAGAATGACTGAGGCTTATTCATTTCACTTTTTGTGTGAAAGGGCTTTAACATTTTCCAAAAATAGACATTTTTATTTTAAAAACTAATTAGCAAGCAAAGCCCAGATGAGAAAAAGTACTGTAACGCATTATTTTCCATAAAAAGTAACTAACACAATTAGTTACTTTTTTAGGGAGTAACGCAATATTGTAATGCATTACTTTTAAAAGTAACTTTCCCCAACACTGCCTGTGATGTCATATAAGACACGTGACTGTCGCGTGCTGCTGATGTGCTCGACAGAAACGCTCAGATCGGTCAGTTAGCTCATTAACAAAACGATTCAAAACAACGACTCACTGATTCATTTGAGTCATAATTATACTGAGTCATTCATTCAGTTAAATTAAAATCTATTCGTATAGCACTTTGCACAGTAAAAGTACTCTAAAGTGGTTTTACGGTGTCCAAAATAATTCTGTTTAGCTCATTCTAAAACCTAAAATAGAAATAAGGACAATTTTGTATTTGAATTTTGACCGCGAGCATTTAAAGCGACAGTGCGCGCTAATAATAAACTGACCATATAGTCCGTTGGTGTGGACAATCGTTAGCGTAGTTAGCCTATGTATAATCGTCCTTGGTGTGAACGGATCTTAAAATATGTGGTGTAGGCCTATGTTATCTCACTTGAAGAGACATGCACGTTTTTTTAAAGCATAAATGATACTTTTTGAAGTGGCCCCTGACGGTTATGTTTGCTAAAACGGCTGCTAACGGTTTTTCGACAGGTAAACTCATATAATCGGTAGTTAGCTAGTTGTTGTCTTAAGGAACTTGTTAACAACATCTACTTATTTTACCTCGTTTATAGTATTATAGTAACTTTTAGTTCAGTAAGATGTATTTTTTAGAGTGTTTGCTCATCTTGTATAAGCGTTTTCAAGGCGTTTTCTGTCAAAAACTCAGAAAATGGTTTTAAGATGTTTTGATTTTGAATGTAGGCTATGTAAAACTCCTTTCCAAAGATGTTTATAGTTATAAGTGTTTAGTTATATAAATACAGTTATACATCTAAATATAGATATAGATATGTATAGTAAATATATAAATCTAAATAGATGTTTGTAGCAACACAACAGATGGTTTCCAGATGAAGCGCTCTTTAACAGACATTATCGAGATGTATTTGTGTGCTATCTTTCACAGTCTGCTCTCTTATAAAGTTCAGTGGTCATCAGAAGCTTCTGCAGGGTGCTGAAGATCAATGTGGACAGGTGTGTTACAGCTGCTCCTCTGGTTAATGGTCTTCATCAGCGTCTCCCAGGGTCTGCTGAGTAACGGGAAGGAGCTGAAGGAGGTGCGCAAGTGTAACACGAGTGTCTAAAGTTTCATACCTCTGAGCACTCAGAGCCTTTACCAAACGCAGCCGGCACAGATTAACCAGCCTTAGATGAGAAAACTAGCAGCAAATGTTTGTTTAGACACATTATACCAGTAAAACAGAACTCTACACACTTTCTGGCACATCTCCTACACACACACACACACACATTGGTTTTCTGTTCTCTATATCTCACAGACGTGCAGCTGTTGGTGAGATTAGACTTTTAGCAGGTGTCTATTTATAGTGCGGGATAAACAGATCACAATGGCACGTCAGCACTTCTGATCACGCTGTTTAACGGGGAATTGAAAACAAAGACATACACTACATCATGGCATGATTCAGACCTCTGGGTCGTCTGCTGTCCGTCAGCAGGTCCAGACTAAACCTCAGCTGGCCTCAGAGGTGGCGAGATGATTTGGACCGTGCTGCAGATGCCTGACAGTTTGTGGCATATGTGCAAATAGCTGGATACTCTTAGAAGCTCCATTAAGAAAAACAGTTAGAGTGTTGACATAGTTAACATTAGACACACACAACGGGGTCCAAAAGACCACATTGGAAATAAATGTTTTAAGGTTTGGAAATGTCAAATTGATTAGAAGCATTTAATTATTTTAGTTCCCTTGTAAAAAAAAAATAATAATTAAAAAAAGGATTCCAAAAAGTACATTGTTCTAATTAGAATTTCTATCATAATTTGGAGCCAGTCCAATGAGATTCTTACAGGACTTGAGATTCCTGAGAATGTTTTTTTTTTTTTGTAACTGGGATCCATTGGCATCCTGTTTAAATCATTCTCTTTAATGTAAATTGTCTCAGAAAGCAAGCTGCTGCAAAGAAAATGAACAGGATAGGAACAAAATCCTTTGTGTCATTAAGTCCTGTAGGAATCTTATAGGAATTGTTCCAAAATATGATTCTGGACTTTGAAATTCTAATTATAGAATCCTGTACAATTTTCATATTGGAATCCTTTAGGATTTTAAAATGATTTAAAATAAATGTAAAATTTTTGTTCTAAACTAATTTTAAATTATGAAAATAACTATATTAAATCAGAAAAGAACACAAAATAACATTGTCACTATAGTGCATTTAGACTTTTGGACCCCACTGTATTATTTGATAAAACAAAATGCACATTTACAAACTATACAATACAAAATTAATTAAATGACACAAAGTATTATGGATGTAAATGTCATTAAAAAACATAAAAGATGTTTATTCATACCTTTAAAGTAAGTTACACTGATGTTTAACATATTGCTTTGTGTGATATTGTGATTTATGAACATAATATTGAAGAGACATGATGTTACTCAAACATAGTTTATTCACTGCAATGCATTAGGAGTATTTCTGTTCTGCAGATGAAAATATATCTACCTGTGCATGTTCTCATGTACAAATACAGTGGTCAAAATGTAAACATTGCTGAAGAAATTCAACAAGTTAGCATATTTCATATGCTTCATTCAAGAACATCAGCGTCAAAAGCCTTAAACAGAATGAGTTTCCTTTTATGAAATCATAAGCAAGTGAATAACTGAATGAATAAATAAATAAGTCCAGATAACAGGCAATCAGTTATTAAGATAAAGAGCAGAGGAAATGTCCCCCAGCGAACCATGTAGGTTCAAGTAAAGCGTCACGGCTCATTCAAAGTGTCTATGACACGATCAGTGCTGATGCATTGTAAATATCACAGAAAAGCAAAATATATACATGTGAGCAAATATGAATTTTCATACCAAATCTGTGCTCTGATAAATAACTCAATGCATAATGAATGATCACATTCACAAGAATCAAATGATGGCCTTCGACTAGCCCTCAATTATTTTTCCATCTAAAAATATTAATTACTTGACATCTTTGTGCAAAAAGTGATTAAAATGATGACTATTGGTGATCGGTGAGGAAAATACACTTTTTTAGAAAACATTTCACGACTTGCACAGCACTGCACTTCTAACACGGCCTCTCAAACACAAATCCATTGACCATGTGATCAATTAAAACAAACCAAACATCAGTCAATCACATTCAAAAGAACAGTGAGTTTTACAGCTGGCATTATAATGACAGGCAGGCTGGAGCGTCTAGAGTAACATTCTGGAAAGATAGAATAAACAATCATCCGAGTCAGAAACAATAACTGTTTGGTCCTCTCAGAAATGAATTTTGATTGTTAAATCCCAGCAGCCCGTGTTAAAAGTCAGAACAGAAGATCTGAAACCTTCTAATAACCACCAAACACTGAAAATAAAATGACCATTAAATTCCAACAGAAAATATTAAAACTAAGTATTTGTGATTCCAAATGTGTTTTGGTGTAATATTCAAATGTTTGGTCCTTAAATGCATTCATAACAAAGTGATTGTAGCCAGCATCAAAAAAATATGACTTATTTTAATATTTTATGAATAACTGCATTTCATATCGAATTTAAAGGAATGCGTTTAACTTTTTATTCAGTTTTTGTTGTCAATTGTCCAGTGCCTTCTCTAATGGTCCTGTAGTGCTGGTTTGGGATCTTTTTCTTGGAGCCTCGTATCAAATCCAGCTCCTGGGTCAGCCTCTACCTCAGTCGAGCAGAGAAGCAGCGCATGTACTCCGTCATCCAGCGCTCGTCCGCCACACTCAGTGCTGATCTCCGAGACTTCTCCGGGTCAGCTGACCTTGCCCGCCGGTGGTCTGATGATCTTCCACCTTTTTTAGCCTCTCTTCGTGTCTGGACGCCCACGTCGGCCCGATGAATCTGCAAATGAATTCAGATATATTCTGTTTCTAGGATCTCTGACTCGACTCATTTAAGTTTTCTACACTGATGAAATCCGGCTCTTTAACCTATTAAACTTTTGTAGGAAGGTAATCTGACGGTAGCTTCAGGATATCACTGCTCTACGCTGAATAATTCACCGCTTCCACGTGTGGAGTCAGATGTCACACAGTGCTTCATTCCACTGATTAGTACACGGCTGTTTAGTCTCTTCAAAATTCCCCTCTTTGTTTGTATCATTTATTCAAATCTGGTAAAAACACACTCATGCTCACTTCTGCTAATGGATACCCATGCAGCGAAAAAAAATACAGTGCAGCTTTTGAAAATATTATTTGAATAATAATATTGAACTATTTTAAATATTTATCATTTATATGTCAGCGAGCCAACATATAGAGCCGTTGCGCTTTAGGTGACCCGAATTCGAGTCCAGGCTCGAGTTCCTTTCCCAATCCTGTTCCCCCTCTCTCTCACTTTGTTTTCTGTCAAAATATAGTCTACTAATCCTAATAAAAGGCAAAAATGCCAAAAATTAACCATGAAAATTTAAAAAAAAAAAAAAAAAAATATATATATATATATATATATATATATATATATATATGTCCATGTAATATGAGAAAATATATTAAAAATATCAGAAATATAAAAAAAATGATTAATAAAATGATAATTAATTCCTTTCTACTAATGACTATCTATACAGCAAAAATAAATAATAAAAATATATATAAAAGCAAAATAAATACATAAAAAATATAAATTCTAGCCAAATTGAAGTTTTTAATTTTCTTTAATATATGGCTACATAATTCAATAATATATTGAAAAAGAAATCATATATTTAACATATAAAATATTTTTGATTATAAAAATATATTTAATACCTAGTGACATATTTCTTTAATATATATATTTCTTTAATATATATATTACATTTTTTTCTAAAATTTGTATTATAATAAAACATACTTTAAAATATATTTACAAAAATTATATGAAAACTTTTTTTGCTGTATGGGTACAGGACGTTCTCATGGCAAATTTCTGCATCTGAGGTAATGATAGGCTGCATGTAAAACTGTAAAATGTTTTCATCTGGACTGAAAATGAGAGTAGTTTTGATTGCCTCTAATATCAGATTCGATACAGAAAGCTGCGGTTACTATCAGGCCTCACCTCTCCAGCGGACATAGACGCTCTCATATTTGGTGTCCTTCTGTCCCTGGTCTCAATGTGCCTTTCTGCCCAGTCACAACGGATAAAAGACCGTCTGTTCTCACGGTTGGACGTCTGCTCCTTGGTGTTGCCCGGTGGTTGGCTCTTGGCCCTGGATGGTTTTCTTGATACGGATAGTTGAGATTTATCACTATCCAACTCCTTATTAGGGTAGCATGGCTCTGAACGGGGCGCCCGACGTCTCTGTCGCCGTTTTGGATTAGATTCTGATGGCCCGTTAGGAGTCACATCTTTGTAACCATTCTCTGTGACAAAAGCAAAATGAGTGGTTCACTCAAAAATGAACATTTAAATCAGGTTTCAATCAAACTGAAGCTTACAAGATATGAACGTACCCAAGGGAAGTGAGCTTTCCTCGGTTGCACTAGTATCCGTGTGAACTTCTCCATTCACCTGTGGCTTCGAGGAGTTCAGAACCTCTGCGTTCTCGTTCTTGGACTCTGATGAGGATATGTAGTGTTTGGCATTTGAGACGTTCCCCTCCTGCTGTTTGGGACTGGACCTTCCGCTTGAGTCAGACCCGCTGTCCCATCCGTCCGCAAATAACGGTCTGTGTGTCTGCTCCATCAGCCTCCGCGTCAGTCTGTATTTCACAGAGTCCTCGTAAGATTTGGAGAACGTCTCCCACTTGGGATCTCTGAACTTCTTCATGTACTCCGTCCGGATCTTCTTGGACATCATGTTGTTATTGGAAGACATTTCGCCCTGCTGAAATAATCACCTACGGAATGAACATAATAATGTGTCAGTCTTGTCTATGCACGCTCGCATACTTGATGTCCCTCTGTTCTTAGTAGTACATAGTACGGATTGCGATGATTTTAGTGTTTCAATCAGCCCTACCGTGCACGGAGGAGAAGTGCATTGTGTTATTCCAGTTCTCCGGTAGAGTAGGTTACAGCCCAGTGCCCACATTATTTATTTATATTCTTTACATAATACATAAGCCGATGTCACATTTCTAAAGGGACATTTCCTACGTTCTTGGGACGTTTTTAAGACACGTTTATCGTATGATTAATAAATTGCGACGATGCTTCCGTCGCGTTTTTACGAGCACGTTCATGTATCCCTAATCATAATCTATCACAACACACTGCATTAAATGTAGATGCAATCGTATTTATTGTTATTAAGAAACTGGTAAAAATCATTGAAATATTATTCGCTGAAGAAAACCGTCTGATTACGTTGGCAGCGCACTATGTTTACAGGTCTGTCTTCACCTGCGCTGAGTATGTAGGTAAACACTGACTCGGATAAATGTAAGCGCTTTAAAACTCACCCACTCCTTTCTTTCCCGTTCCTTATGCTTTAACGTTTAGACGTACATTTTTATTCTTACGTCCTTATGAATTCCGAATACACCTATCCATCACTGTTGAGCGCCTGCTGCGTAGTAGAAAAACAAGCCTCGCTGATATTACGGCTTTGGTGATTTACAGTGCGCATGCGCACGACATCACTTAGACTGCCTGAGGACTTGATGCGCAAATACGCACGCACAATCCAATCTACCGTTTAATTGATCCTAATTTGATTATAATCGTCTACTTTCTTCCAGTCGATATAAGTTGTTAATTATTTGTGGAGTTAGTTTGTCTTTCAGCGTTTTCCTAATATTGTTGTAATGGGAAAAGGCGAGAATATCATTTGTAACAGGTGACAGTTATGATAATACATTTCTCTCATTACTAGTGATGAAACTTTCTCAGCGCATGCGCAGAAAAGGTCTTTGTCTGTCAGGAAAATATTTTAACTCAAATATGAAATATGAGGTATGAAAATTTTGGGATGTACAATCTGCCCTTCAGCTGAATCTCATATTGATTTTATCTCTGTGCTGCTGTGTGTTGTGTGCATGTTAAAAGTTAACATGAATGACTGACGTACTTATCAACAACAAAACATTTTATGGAGGTATGGTAACCTTATGAAAAGTAACCATGGTTTTATGATAAATAAAACCAAAAAAACAAGATACTATAGTTAAACCATGGTAACCATAAATTAACTACGGTTTTGCTACACTAACCATAGTTTAACCATGGTGATTTGTAGTAAAACTGTGGCTATACAAATTCAATATGCCAGAAAAACCAAAAAAACATGGTTATTACACTTTTACTATAATAATAATGCAGTAAAACCATGGTTAATTTTCATAAGGGCACGTTGTTGGTATTACAGGGTCATAGTATTACCCATACTACCGTAATACCATAGTACTTTGGTTTAAAAACATTTTTCTTTACAGCTCACAAAAGTTACCATATAAAGAAGAAAAGTATTCAGTAACTTAGTATTAAATCAGTACTGTAATACCTTTTAGGTTTATACAGTATCTCACAGAAGTTGAGTACCCTCACATTTTTGTAAATATTTTATTATATCTTTTCATGTGACAACACTGAAGAAATGCACTTTGCTACAATGTAAAGTAGTGAGTGTACAGCTTGTATAACAGTGTAAATTTGCCGTCCCCTCAAAATAACTCAACACACAGCCATTAGTGTCTAAACCGCCGGCCACAAAAGTGAGTACACCCCTAAGTGAAAATGTCCAAATTGGGCCCAAAGTGTCAATATTTTGTGTGGCCACCATTATTTTCCAGCACTGCCTTAACCCTCTTGGGCATGGAGTTCACCAGAGCTTCACAGGTTGCCACTGGAGTCCTCTTTCACTCCTCCATGACGACATCACGGAGCTGGTGTATGTTAGAGACCTTGCGCACCTCCACCTTCTGTTTGAGGATGCCCCACAGATGCTCAATAGGGTTTAGGTCTGGAGACATGCTTGGCCAGTCCATCACCTTTACCCTCAGCTTCTTTAGCAAGGCAGTGGTCGTCTTGGAGGTGTGTTTGGGGTCGTTATCATGTTGGAATACTGCCCTGCGGCCCAGTCTCCGAAGGGAGGAGATCATGCTCTGCTTCAGTATGTCACAGTACATGTTGGCATTCATGGTTCCCTCAATGAACTGTAGCTCCCCAGTGCCGGCAGCACTCATGCAGCCCCAGACCATGACACTCCCACCACCATGGTCTGGGGCTGCATGTCTTCAGCAAACTGTTTGCGGGCTTTCTTGTGCATCATCTTTAGAAGAGGCTTCCTTCTGGGAAGACAGTCATGCAGACCAATTTGATGCAGTGTGCGGCGTATGGTCTGAGCACTGACAGGCTGACCCCCCACCCCTTCACCCTCTGCAGCAATGCTGGCAGCACTCATACGTCTATTTCCCAAACACAACCTCTGCATATGACGCTGAGCATGTGCACTCAACTTCTTTGGTCGACCATGGTGAGGCCTGTTCTGAGTGGAACCTGTCCTGTTAAACCGCTGTATGTTCTTGACCACCGTGCTGCAGCTCAGTTTCAGGGTCTTGGCAATCTTCTTATAGCCTACGCCATCTTTATGTAGAGCAACAATTCTTTTTTTCAGATCCTCAGAGAGCTCTTTGCCATGAGGTGCCATGTTGAACTTCCAGTGACCAGTATGAGAGAGTGAGAGCGATAACACCAAATTTAACACACCTGCTCCCCATTCACACCTGAGACTTTGTAACACTAACGAGTCACATGACACCGGGGAGAGAAATTGGCTAATTGGGCCCAATTTGGACATTTTCACTTAGGGGTGTACTCACTTTTGAGGCCAGCGGTTTAGACATTAATGGCTGTGTGTTGAGTTATTTTGAGGGGACAGCAAATTTACACTGTTATACAAGCTGTACACTCACTACTTTACATTGTATTATTAGTATTCAAGCTAATAATATATATATATAATCTTTATTAGCTTATACTTTATATCATAACACCAGCTGTGTTATGATATAAAGTATCAGCTAATAAAGATTATGATTCCTTTATACAAAGTATAAACTGTAAGATTGTCAGTGCTACTGTAATGCTTCTGTGATTCATTAATTGTCCCATACACATTCATCCTCCATTAGAGACCACTTAAACAGCCCAGATGGTTTATAGCTGTCAGATTACAGACATAACAAGACTTTGTGTTGTGTTAATCATCTGTAAATCATCGGAGAGGTTGGCTTAATATTGTTTAGTCTGTCTCAGTGTGGGCTGAAACCTAGTATACTGTATACTGAAATGACACATTCATTGACGAGTACCATGTTTAAAAATAGATTTTCAGTTTTATTTGTCTGTTGAAGTGTGAATTGTGTTGGTCATCAACTGAACCGGGTGTACAGTGGAACGTAAGTCAGAGTCACTGGAATCTAAGATAGCGGGGTCCTTCAATTTCAAACAGCATTCGCCAAAATACCAAGCCATGGAAGTCAGTAATAAATACATTTGTGTGCAATGAGAGCGCTTGGTATTTTTCTCTGCCTTGACGTTTTCTCAGTTTATGCTTTTACTGCTCGCTCCTACGTCATAGATGTGCATAAATGACGACTGTAGAAAAGCTGTCCACAGGAGCAATGCATCATCACTTGGTTCCTGAGCAGGAAGCAATGATAGGATGGTGAGCCAGGCGCTTAGAAGCACTTGCGGTGGACGATGCTGGGGCCGGCTTCATCGTATTCCTGCTTGGTGATCCACATCTGCTGGAAGGTGGACAGGGAGGCCAGGATGGAGCCGCCGATCCAGACGGAGTACTTGCGCTCAGGGGGAGCAATGATCTACAGAGGAGGAGATCAAATATTACTCAGAAAACCAGTCTGCGGTTTTAAAGGGGTCATGAGCTGAGACATCAAAATTCTCTTGATCTTTTGACATATAAGAGGTTATTGTACTGTAAAAAATATCCTGCAAATTTCAGAACTCAAAACTCTCTCATTAGTCTAAACAGCTTATATTGAAGGCAGTCTGCCAAAATGACAGCTTGTGGAATATGCCACTTTTCTGGCGTAATAGGTGGCTAAGCATTGCCTCCGCAGAAGAGTCTGATTCTACATCGCTGCCTGTTTAGCCCTGCCCACCGATTCACACATGTAGTGTAAACAAGAGCGTCAAACGCAGGTCTATGCAGAAACTAAACGATAAAGATGCTCCGAAGACAACAAGACGCTGTGCAGGGCAAAGTTGTGGAAAAACAGTGTTTGCGTTGTCTTCCTTCTGATCCCAACGTAAGGAAGGCGTGAACTTTATTTTTAATGAAGATCCAGACCGTCAGTAAGAACTTGGTCCTTTGTTCACTTTATTTTACCAAAGATTAGTTAACAAACGAAGCACAATTCGATGTGGGATTTTCAGAAAGATTGAAACTAAAAGAGGATGCAGTGTTGGATATATTGGATCCGACAGTAATATCGCAACACACGAGTGTAACTGCTTTCATTACGTGATCACTATTGCTTTATCTGTTATTACAGATTGTTTGATATGTACTGAATATTCATGCATTTTAACCTAAATCACAGCATCATCCATCTGTGAAGGACATAGGCTGTCAATGTGTTAGCCAATCATAGCAGTGAGGGAGGTCAAAAACAGGACAGAAAATAGCTTATTACTTCTAAATTATGATGGTTTTTGATATGAAAATTTTTGATAACATTATAAGTGGAGTCAACATGGAAAAACCAACCCAGCAAAACCTTGAGTTTTATTGCTCTAGGCTGTATTACCTTGATCTTCATGGTGCTGGGAGCCAGGGCTGTGATCTCCTTCTGCATACGGTCAGCAATACCAGGGTACATTGTGGTACCACCAGACAGGACGTTGTTGGCATACAGGTCCTTTCTGATGTCAATATCACACTTCATGATGCTGTTGTAAGCGGTTTCGTGAATGCCGGCAGACTCCATACCTGTGCAGGTGTTTTAAGAAGAGCATATAAATGGTTGGAGGACTAAAAGGTAAGACAACAACAGATAATATCACATGTTTTCAAACATACCAATGAAGGAAGGCTGGAACAGGGTCTCGGGGCAACGGAAACGCTCGTTACCGATGGTGATGACCTGACCGTCGGGAAGCTCGTAGCTCTTCTCGAGAGAGGACGAGGAGGCGGCGGTGGCCATCTCATTCTCAAAGTCCAGTGCGACGTAGCAGAGCTTCTCCTTGATGTCACGGACAATCTCACGCTCGGCTGTGGTGGACGACAAAGCAAGAGTTGTTTATTTGGTCTGTTTCACACATGCTAGAAATATGCCTGTAAAAAGTGACCAGGTACACACCGGTTGTGACGAAAGAGTATCCGCGCTCGGTCAGGATCTTCATCAGGTAGTCTGTCAGATCGCGACCAGCCAAGTCCAGACGCATGATGGCGTGGGGAAGAGCGTAACCCTCATAGATGGGCACATTGTGGGTCACACCATCACCAGAGTCCAGCACAATACCTAATAACAGCCGGGAACAATACATCAGTCAGCAAGAACTAACAGTAAGCATGTTTGAATGCATAATTAGTCACAAATGTGACCCTGGACCACAAAACTAGTCATAAGGGTCAATTTTTTAAATTGAGATTTATACATCACCTGAAAGCTGAATAAATAAGCATTCCATTGATGTATGGTTTGTTAGGCTAGGACATTATTTGGCTGAGATACAAATCTGATGCAAAAGATGCAAAAAAAATCTAAATATTGAGAAAATCGCCTTTAAAGTTGTCTAAATGAAGTCCTTAGCAATGCATATTACTAATCAAAAATTAAATTTTGATATGCTTACGATAGGAAATTTAGAACATGATCTTTACTTAATATCCTAATGATTTTTGGCATAAAAGAAAAATCTATAATTTTGACCCATACAATGTATTGTTGGCTATTGCTACAAATATACCCGTGCTACTTATGACTGGATTTGTGGCCCAGGGTCACAAATATATAATTACAGTTGCTTTGAATGCACTGTGTGTAATTACATAAATGTTGGCATGTTTTCTTACCGGTGGTACGGCCAGAAGCATATAGGGACAGGACGGCCTGGATGGCCACGTACATGGCGGGGACGTTGAAGGTCTCAAACATGATCTGGGTCATCTTCTCACGGTTAGCTTTGGGGTTCAGAGGGGCCTCGGTGAGCAGGGTTGGGTGCTCCTCAGGGGCCACGCGGAGCTCGTTGTAGAAGGTGTGGTGCCAGATCTTCTCCATGTCGTCCCAGTTGGTGATGATGCCGTGCTCGATTGGGTACTTCAGGGTCAGGATACCTCTCTTGCTCTGAGCCTCGTCTCCAACGTAGGAGTCTTTCTGACCCATACCGACCATCACACCCTGAAGGGGAGCATTGAGTACAACATGATCAGAATAGCCCAAGAGAAACCCATACAATCATTCTCTCAATGACAAATACAAATCCAGTAAGGATCTCTGTATGTACCTGGTGACGTGGGCGGCCGACGATGGAAGGGAAGACGGCCCTGGGGGCGTCATCACCGGCGAAACCAGCCTTGACCAGGCCAGAGCCATTGTCGCACACCAGAGCTGTAGTCTCGTCGTCGTCACACATCTTGATGGGTTCTACAAATAAAGTCAATGAGAAAAAGTCAATGAGGACACTACAACCCAGACAACATCATTATCACTCAAACTGATTATTATAGCAGTGTTGGGTAGTAACTAGTTACATGTAACTAAATTACGTAATGTGTAATTAAATTACAGTTATGAAAATGTTAACGATTACAAAGGGGTTACATCTGATTATTTTCCAAACACACCCGCATACAGATTTAATTGATTTCTTTCATAAATTGCATTCTAAAATATGAAACAGCAATGTTTCAGGAGTTTGGGACAATATGACACATGCTTATTTGATAACTGTTTTATTTCCTACTTGGGTTTATGTATTTGCTTTATTTTTTAGATTAACTGTTTTTTTCCAAGGCATTGATAGATGGCAGTGTTTCCTGTCATAGCTATGCAAAGATTTGATTTAAAAAACAATAGGCCTATAGCTATTAAACTAGGCTATATCTCATTATGAGTTCAAATCTGTATTTACCTCAGAACGATCTTAAAGTAAAAAGAGGTGCTAAAGTCTGATTTTGTGGTGGCTATGCTTTAAAATTAAATTATTATAATCTTAATTCAAGTAATGAAGGATTTTGAGAGTCTGACAGTAATCAGTGTTGAGTACTGTAAGATTAACCCTGCCTGCTTTACATGTTTGAAAATGATTAACTGTTGAAAACATTAGAAATTCAGAGTAGGCTAATCAAAGTAATCAGTTACATTAATAAAGTAATTGAAATAGTTACACTACTTATTACATTATAAATAGGTTTAATAACTTATTAGCCTAAATTTCCACTACTAAATAGCACAGTGTAATCTGAATGAAACGATGTAAGAAAACAGTTCATTTTTTTATTGTCAAATACGATTTGTATTTCCATTTGCACCAATATGATCAACTGATCGTAAACATATGCTAAATAAAATGTAATTGTTAAAGATCACTGTTTTTTAAATTAAATGTACAGGCTATACAGAGAAACTTTCTATGATATCAGTGCAATAGCCTAACTTAAGTGAAAAAAGCGAAAGTCAAAAGCGAAACATTAGCGTCAAATCCTTCCATTCACATCGTAAAGTTTCCAATTCTGAATCGCTGTTCTTATTCATCTAGTTTACTTACCTGTGGCTGTTTGTGCTCAGAGTCGCGAAGTCAAACAGAAGTGCCTGCTACACAGTGACCCGCGCACGTACCATCTTATATACACCCGTCCTCTGCTTTCCTGCTCTTCGGACAACCATTAAGGAATGCCCGTGCATTCGAATGGAATTCTTCCCGATCCTCGTCCATATTTGGGTGTCGGTGGGTCGAGCAGAGGGGCTCCATATATGGCGCTCCAGACCCCGAGCCACAGCGAGCGGGCGGGCGGGCGGGCGCAGGGCCACCATAAGAGTGGGCTCAGAGGCCAACACTGGGCGTTTGTGGACTAGATCTCAATATAAGGGCATGACATTGGGTTATGATTGTTTATCATTCAATTTAACCAGTCCTCAAATGAAAATGTCAATGAATTCGAGCTATACATTGGATGTAATACAAGTTGCTTTAGATAAAAGTTTTTGACAAATGTATAAATGTAAATGAAAATAGCTTATTTTTCTGTGGTGGTTCATTGGACCACAAAACCAGTCATAAGGGTAATTTCTGAGATTTATACATCTGAATAAATAAGTTTTCCATTGCTGTATGATTTGTAAGGATAGGACAATATTTGGCCGAGATACAACTATTTGAAAATCTGGAATCTGAGGGTGCAAAAAAATCTAAATATTGAGAAAATTGCCTTTAAAGTTGTTCAAATGAAGTCCTTAGAAATGCATATTACTGATCAAAATTATTATATATATATATATATATATATATATATATATATTTACAATAGGACATTCATAAAATATCTTCATGGAACATGATATTTATTTCATATCCTAATGGTTTTTGGCCTAAAAGAAAAATCAAAAATCAATAATTTTGACCCATACAATGTATGGTTGGCTATTGCTACAAATATATCCGTGCGACTTAAGACTGGTTTTGTGCTCCAGGATCACATTTAGGTATTATAGACTACTTTAAATGATGACAGCAAAACCAGGTGTTATTAAAAATGTACATTTTTGCAGTTTATTAAATCAGGCAAAATAAGATAAATTGGTCCATTTTTTTTAAAGTCAGTTGCACTGACAAAAAGTGGCTTAGTTTGCATGAATGTAAAGCCTATAAACATGGCTTTTCTGAAATAAATTTAGTCAGTCTGTGGCACTGGGATAACAGTGTTCTCTTCAACTTCTTCCTTTCCCAAGGGGAGGAGAATCTTGGAAAATCTCCTACTTGAGTCTGATATATAACTGAACAATGCAGTTACCATATTAAGCCCTTAAAATATACCATCATCATCAAAAGAAAGATGGCAATGTATTTTCTTCAGCTTGTTCATTAGCTGGCATTATTGTAAAGAAGTGCTGTGAAATCATGGTTAAAATATCACCAATGACCAATATTATCAAAATAGACACTCAGCAACCCTCTCTGCCTTTCTGAGAATAGGAACAGGATATTATAATGATGTTTTACCTTCTTTTATTTGGAGATGATTATTAGACAGTCATTAGATGACAATTAGACAAGCATGACCCTGTGGGCATCTCAGTGAAGTTTGATGCCAAGCCTAATGCCTCATCATAAACAAGCGAGTATCATATTTCCTCCTCTAGTTCCAGACAGTTTATCTAGTGTCCTTCGGGATTCCAGAGGCTCCCACCCCATATAGGGTGTCAGAGAACCCCCATAAAGTGCAGCTTATTTACTGTGGACGCCACTAATTTTACCCTCTCTCCCCTATTTATAGGAGCTCGGGAGACATTTGCTTCTCCATCAGTTCAGCTGCTCTTCTCACACCAGCTGCTGGAGGACGGAGAGGAGGAAGACAGAGTGGGAGCGACAGATGAGTGAAAGAAAACAAAAAGACCTTCTCAAATAAAGCCTTGCCCAATATGGACACTTAAGCATGTCTGGATTACTGCATTAGATATCCAACCAATTGGCATCTGCAAGCAAATGCAGCCAAAACTTTTCTGAACCATCTGTGTACGATATTAAATTTGATAAACTAGTGTTGGTGATGCATGAAGTCAGCTGAACAGTCCATTAATGACAAACACAAATGAGCTTCATTTTGAATGTTATATCTATAGTTTTATCTTTTTGTGAAATGTGCATGTGCTTCTATAAAATGGTCACCTTAATGCAACTTTTTGCCTGCTCAAAATTCAATATAAAGACACAATTTTGCATAAAATCCAGACTTATCAAAGCATAGATATAACTACTGAATAAATGCATTTATGCCACTTCAGAAGCGCTTCTGTGTCACATTTGCAGAGTAAATTTGGCTTAATTTGATATTTTATCTAATGCAATGATGTTCAGACATCTTAGAGTGTGGCCTAACAATCCAAATACTTTTGGGTTCACCATCTTTAAGAAAACACCATAAAACCCAAGCTAACATCTCCATTTGGCTTTGTTATTCTTTCTATCTTTGTCTTGCAGCAGAAGAAAACCATCAAGAACTGTCTGCCTTCAATTACAGAAATACAGTTTATTCAGAAAATTCACGTGTTGGATCATGTAATTTTTAATGAAACGGTACAAAACAAAGTTGGAATATTAACAAGGCGACAATAAGTAGAAACAGGAAGTAATATCATATATGAGCTTTCAGGTAGTGCTCGTAATTGGCTCGCAGGAGGAACTCAAAGTATGGCTTTGATTTGAGACTCTCCAGCTCGTCTTCCTGCAGAAGATCCTTCACGTCAGGCAGGTACGACTGCAGAGAAACACCTGTGGCCACAAACACAAAACACACTCTGACTGTATAGGCAGATTTTGCATTGTGATTCACTACATGTCCTAAAGTAGGGTTGTTCATGTACTTTATATCTGCTAAAAGCAAGTCTCAAATAAGCCCTACACCACTTTGAAACCTCAAGACAATCTTCTAGAACAACTGTGAGTGTGTGAGTCACTGTACCTTCCTGAATGAGTTTCTGTAGGATCTTGACAAAAGTGCTGTCTCTGGCTGCTTCTAGAGGATTGTCATTATCATCAGACGATGACCAACTGCAACCAATCAATCAGTCAGTCATTGCAAGACCATTATAGTCAAGTAAAATGAAACCTCCACACTAATCTCACTGGAGTGAGTTTTGAGATGCTCACCTCTCCTTCCAGTCTTTCTTCAAGGCTTTACTGAAGATCTCCCGTTTTAGGGCATCAATATCAAACGCGTCCTCCTACAGGTGACGAATACACATCAGAAACATACGTGCTCGCAAAAGTAACTTGTTTTTAATGTAGTTCATTATTGACAGATACCTCCTCCAAGTACTCCAGCAGATCGAGAGCTTTCTTAAAGTCGTACTCGTTGGCTCCACGGTTCTCATTGCAGATGTACAGCTGGAGACGAGGAAAAGAGAGACAAAGTAAGACAAATGAGGAGGAAGCGCATGACCACAGTGATTTTGTGGTTTACTCACTTCAATGAGGTTACGAGGGCTCAGTAAAGGCATGCTGTCTGGGTTCATCTGCTTCTCGTCCAGCAGCTGCTTAGGAAGAGTCTCCTGATGAAGCAGAAACCTCTCCTGCTCCACTATATCTGCACCAAGACAACAATTCTATATCAGAAATAGTTAGGACTCAAGAGATCAGGTCAGATTCGAACCCATGTCTCCCACATGAGCACCACAGCTCAATGTGCCAATCACTAGGCCTGATAAACTGAGTATCAACTCTCATTAATCTCTGTGTCTACAGAAGAAAGATGCATCATTTGCTCCACGTTCTGTTGAACACTAAAAATGCTTTTTGCAATATGACAAAAAGAGAAAACAGAAGTTTAGACAAATCGAAGAGTCATTATGGCTTCCAAACACATGTGAAGGCACATGACTGACCGTTGAGCTGTCTGCGGTGCACGGCTTCAGGCATGTCCGACGCCAGAGCTGTGAGTTTGCTGAGGGCCAGCAGGGTTTTCTTCTTGCTGAAGTACCGAGTCTCCATGTTGGCCTGACTGTACAGGGTACGATGGGCCTGTTGTGAAGAGAACACTACAAGTGACAGTAACCGCGTGGTGTGCGCTTTAGTGTATAAAAAAAAAAAAAACAGTATTTATTTATTCCTTTATTCTCTTACTCGCTGATAGTCTTGCACATGTATGTCATGCAGCCAGCTGAGGTGATCGTGAGCCTGCAGGAAGCTGGCCAGCTGCTGGTGTGTCGCTATTGGCTGAGACAGCAGCTTCCCTCTCTTGCCTTTCTCCATGTACCAGCGGAACAGGAAGTCAGCGAAGTTCTACAGGAAACAGAGGGCTGTGAGTAAATGCATTTGGCACAGGTACCGTAAACAAGTGTAATTTCAGTATATTTTTCTTAGAACTGCATTGCAAGAATTTCAGTGTCCATGTGCAATACTCTTTAATTAAACAAAAGACAGTTCAACAATTATTAAAATATTCTCTTCTAGCCAAAAGCTACACTATCCAGAACATAGTAGCGGTTAAAAGTTTGGGATCGCTGAGATTTTTAAAAATGTTTGTGAAAGAAGTCTCTTATGCTCATCATGGCTGCATTTATTTGATCAAAATGAACAAAAAAAACTTTAAAAATTGTGAAATATTATATACAATTTAAAATAACTACTTTCTATTTGAACATATCTTAAAATGTAATTTATTCTTCTGATAAAGCTGAATTTTCAGCATCATTCCTCCAGTCTTCAGTGTCACATGATCCTTCAGAAATCACTCTAATTTACAGCTCAAGAAATGTTGAAAACAGTTGTGCTGCTTCATGTTTTTGTGGAAACCGTGATACACTGTTTCAGGAATTTTTGATGAATAGAAAGTTCATCACTTTTGATCAATTTAATGCATCCTTGATAACTAAAAGTGCTCAAATCTTAAAAAAGTATATTATATATATATATATATATATATATATATATATATATATATATATATATATATATATATATATATATATATATATATAAATAATTACACAGACCCCAAACTTTTGAATGATAGTGTATATGGTTTGTGTTGACATCTCATCGAGTTGTTGGGCCAGTGGGTTTGTTACCTGATCAGCGAATTTGACCATGTACTGCTGTAGTCGACTCTGGTTATCCGTCCGCTCGCACAACTGCACCAATATGTCAAAGTCACAGTATTTCTCTGCCAGCGCCGCAACCCACTGATGCTGACCCAACTCCACTGCCACAATCACAGACAACACAAATATATTAAGCAAATATTCTGGCCACACAGACAGGAAGAGGCCATCTGACTGACACATAAAAGTGACCAATCACAAAACACCAATGTGAGCTCACAGAGAGGCGCGAGCAGCTCCGAGCGCTTCTGCGTGTACTCGTTCTCCAGTGTGACGTAGCGCTCCTGTTGTCCGGCACGGCGGAGAGATGTCAGCTGAGCCACGTAACCGCTCAACAGAGAGTCCAGCAGCACCACCAGCTGCTCGCTCAGCATGGCGCGCAGCTCCACGTCTGCGTGAGGATACGCCGTGTGCAGGATCAGCTCGTGCTGCCGCGTGATGACGGTCCGGACTCCGCCCGCTCCTCCTGAGGCTGAGAGGAAGAAACTATGACGCTCATACTGAAGGAGAGCTGCTCTTGTGTTTATAGTAGGGATGCAACCATTCGCTCAACTCACAATTCGATTTTCTCATTATTTTTTATACCAAAACGAGATTGAAGACATTATACAGTAATATTAATTTTGTGAAACTATACTACATAAAACATCTGAAGGAAACAGCAGACGAGCCGAATGAGACGCAGATTCATTCTCTGCCAGCAGGTGGCGCTTATGAACAACAATGATACAGTGTTTCCTTGGTTACAGTTGTAAACAAAGCAGAGCTGCTGCTTATGAACTCTACTTTAATATGCATCTTTCAGAGGCAAGATGAAAAGAAAATGCCATCTAAACTTTTCTAAAGACAGTCAGTTCCCCTCAGAAATACATTCATATATACTCCTACTCTAATTGTATCGCGATTTGTTTGGCATCTCAATCGATTTGAATCGATTTTCAACTGGCTCGCGGTTCAACGTTACATCCCTAGTTTATAGTGCTGTGGCGGTCAGAAAATAAACAGAAGTCCTGTCAGGTGTGTTTACCTGTCCATGGGATGTACTCTGGCTCCGGGCCGCAGTTCTCTGACGCTCTGTACAGAGATGCTTTGGTCTCTCGGTACTGTGCTGCTGCTTGAAGCATATCCTTCAACACAAAACATGATGATTATTCATTATTCAGGAAGATGTGTAAAATATTATTTCGAGCCCCTTGAATTTAAAATTGAAGATTTGTGGCTTTAAGTCTGGGGTCTTGTGGGCTGCAAGGTGGTCAGTAAAATTTTTTTTGACAAAATATTTTACAAAATGTATTTTTCAGTGTCAAAATTATCATGCACTTAATGACATTAAGATTTATTTTTTTTTTTTTACATGCACAATTTTATAGTACTGCTATAGTTTTTAACAAAAGGAAATCACAAATAAGCATATTTAGTTTTGTGGTAAAAACTGTTAATTTGCTTTACAATATTATATTTATTAAATAAATAAAAAAATAATAACTTTCTATTAATATTAAATTATCAGTGCCAAAAACACTGTGCTGCTTAATATTTTTGTTGAAAATTGGATTTTTTTTTTCTGGATTCTTTGATTAACAGTTCAACATTTAAAAAGATTTGTTGTCATAACATTATGCTTATGATTTTTTCGCACAGTATAGAATTTATAAAAGTATCAAATTTAGAAACCCTTGGTATCATACAATTTGAAATCCCTGTGATTCTAATTACTCCTAAAATAAATTTTGTGCAAATATATGCTACAACACTTCTCTCTCTTTGGGAGAAAAAAAATATAAATACTTAGATATGTTCAACCTGGCCCAATGATTTGAGATGTTCTGAGTACATGAATTAAAAAATAGGTGAAAATGAAAATTGCTGTGCACCTTGACAATGTCATTGACGTTGAGCACCACCTCGGCCCACCTGGCGGCATCCGAATGCTCTTTTAAAGCTTTTTCCTCCTCATCCAACAGACACTCAAAGATGGAGGAGATCTGAGACACCTGGAGACACAAACATACATATATAAGCAGAGAAAAATACATATATTCTGCATTTCAGTTTGCTGAAGTCTAACACCTCTCTGAAGAACACGTCCGCAGGCGTGAGGTTGGACAGTATGTCGGTGTTGCTCTTCTTCAGTGCTGACAGGATGGCCGTGTTCACCAGCTCTGGATGCTTGGCATGATGGTTCTTCAGCATGATGGCGGCCGAGAGCTTCTCCGCATGTTCGCATAGCAAGAGTCGCGTGGCCATCGGGGACATGCGCACCATTGTGGAAGTGAGGCGGTCTAGAAGACCTGTCTGTAAAGCGAACAGAAAGAAAGAGCATTGCTAAATACTGTGAGGATGAAAGAGTGTCTCATAGCTTGTGTGTCTGTTGAGGAACCTGAAGCAGGAAGTCCATGAGGCAGCGGTGAGCTTTCATTTTATCCTCCAGCTGATGCAGCAGGATCAGTGACGTCAGTGTAAATCCAGCGCCCTCTACAGGACAAAACACACAAACAGACCGGGGTCCAATATAACAACTTTTACCTCTGGAGCTACCATCCTAAATTCAACTTTTAACAAATTATTTTTATTTTTTTACACTGCAAGTGACAACACTTGCAGTGTAAAACAATATGTGGAATATTCTCCACAATAAACCACAAAAACTAAAAATTTTTTTAAGAGGAATTCAATTTTAATTCATTTATATTAAATAATATTCAAGTTATTTGTATAGTGCTTTTCACGATGCAAGTTTCTACATTATCAGTGGGGACTATCTCAAGTTGATGTCCACATGGCAGAAATGTAAGGTAAAAATCAAGCAGTCAGTTAATGTCATGTAATCAAACATACGGTGAACACTATTAACAGCAATGATTATATGTTGTGATCAAACTTATAGCAAAATTTGGTAGTTTTGTATGTTGTCTGAGGGTTGGCATCATCTGAGGGGTCTTGTATGCATAATAAATAGAAATTAATTATGGAAAACAATTGATTTTTGTGTAAATATAATGTATTATTTCTAAAAATATAAACATGATTTATTAATAAAAATGAGTTAATAAAATAATTAATAAAAATACACTTTCATGGTTGGCAAGAAATATTTATGGCCAGAAGATTTTCTAAATTATTAGTTTTAAGTTATTATTAAGTTTTAATGAACTTAAAGTTTATCGGGGCAGAATGAAAGGTTTTCGCGCCATCTCTCACCGTCAGGAACAGACTCGGCCCAGCGTGGGTCACATGCAGGGTAGTCATCCACCAGATCCAGGTCAATCTGGGTCACGACGGCATCCAGCTCTGCACCTCCATCTCCGTCGCTGGGGAAGAGCTCGTCCACCATGCTCTGAGCTCCAACCGGATCATGACTGCAGAGCAGAGCATCTGTGAGCGGCAGCCACTGACTCAACAGTCACAAACACAAGTGAAGGAAACTCACCGGCAGAACTGCAGGAACGCTTGCTTCAGCAGCTTAGTTTTGTCCTCCTGGGCCACCATGTCTATTTTAGGTGGTGTCTCTAATGGGGTGCCCTGAAAAGATACTTCCTTGAATAAATCAAAACATTATAAATGTATTCAAACATATATACATACATACATATAAATTTGATATATATATTTACCAGAGACTAGCTCATTAATACACAATAAATAAATAAATAAACAGAAATAATTAATAAAATACTTCAAATATAATAAACAGGTTTAAATTAATAATTTAATATAAAGGAGTGCCCTAAAAAAAAAAGAAAAAAAAAAAGAAGATTTACAGTCACTTAAATAAATTAAAATATTATAAAATTCTACAAATATATAAATTACATATAATTTACCAGAAACTAGCTCATGAATGCACAAAAAAAACTGTGGAATTCATAAAATATATGAATATAAATATTTACATTTATAACATTTCAGTTATAAGTGCCATGAATAGAAAAAAAAAAAAATCGTGATTTCAAGTCTCTTAAATAAATTAAAACATTATACATTTCTATATACGTATAAATTATATATTTTTACCAGATACAAGTTCATGAATACACAAAAAACTGCCAAATAGTTCAAAACGATCTTTTTAAATAATATACATATTTTTACATTAATAACCTTAATAATAATAACCTGAAAAGAAAAAAAAAATCCTGATTTCTAAATTCAAAATGATCTTTTTAAAATATAATATATTTTTAAATGTATAATGTTTTAAATTATAATGAGCGCCCTGAAGAGATGAAAAATATTTTCTGACTTCTAGCTATTTGAATAAACATCATACATTGTGAATATATACAATTTTATATATATATATATAAACATGGGGTGTATAAAATATTAGGCCTCCTTTAAGTAAACTGGGTCCAAACCTCAGGTTCAGGTCCAGCCACTGAGGTGCAGAGCGAGTCCTCCATGGTCTCAGGCAGGAGGGAAGCACTTTCTCTTGCTAAAACAGCAACCAGCCCGCTGTTCTGAGAGAAAAACACCGGCAGACCGGCACACACGCCACCGCCTCGGATACGGTCACCTGCAGAACAGGCAAAACAACGGAGATGAACTACAGGAGCAAGACCAGCTACTTCGTAAGTCTTCTCCGTCCGAGGGCTGTACCTGGAGAGCTGAAGGAGATCTTCTCCTCGGCGAGTCCTCCGCGTCCAGCTCCAGTGCTGCAGGTGAACACCAGCTCCTCGTTATAGAGGTACGCCGCAGGACTCGACGGATCTGGCAACACCAAACGCGTCTTCTGCAGCTCCTCCTCACTCTGACGCACAAAACCAGAGCTCAACTCATTCAGTTCACAATCACAATCCAGGAAGCTCAGTCTAAAAGTCCAGATCATTTGAATGCTGTACCTGGAAGGGAGGGTTGTATTTGGTGACCTCCACAGTGAGCAGGTCTGGAGACGGCGCTGTGCTTTCTGCAAGAGTGACCAGGCAGAAATACGCCACACATGGAGTGTCTCCCGGATGCCACGCTGCTGCCAGCAGCACCAGCCCCGCTCTGAAGAGACACACAACATGTCACTGCATAATACTGCCAATCCTGCATGTACTGTCTTGTGTATTACAGATTCAGCTGATTATTCGGTTTCATATTCACTCACTTGCTGTACTGCATGTCCAGATAAGAGACATTCACTCCTTTCTTGATCTCAGAGTAGTTACTTTCTGAGTCCTATAAGACAAGTAAAAGATATTCCATAAGCATACGTCTATATATGACATATTATATTAAGAAATTGAAAGAAATTAATACTTTTATTCTGCAAGCATCAGTGTTGGGTAAGTTACTCTAAAAAAGTAATTAATTACTAGTTACTAATTACATCTTCAACATTGTAATTAGATTACTGTACAAATTACTCTCTCCAAAAAGTATTTAATTACTTGTTACTAATTACTTTCTAAATCCTATATCAACCTCGACAAGTTAATGATACAAGGATAGACATGAAACAGTTATTTTAATTCTTTCAAATAAATAATAGATAACTACATAAATTATTCTGGTCACACTTTAGATTAGGGTCCAATTCTCACTATTAACTATGACTTTCGCCTCAATATACTCCTAATTATTGCGTATTAATACTTAGTAAAGTAGATGTTAAGTTTAAGAATTAGATAGGATTAATGATTTAGAATAAGGTCTTGCAGAATAAGACATTAATGTGTGTTTTTTAAAGTAATAATAAACAGCCAATATCACAGTAATATTCAAGCTAGTAACCAACTAGTTAACAGTGAGAATTGGACACTAAAGTGTTACCAATATTCTTATTAACTGACCAAAGTATTTAAAGTGAGAAGGGTACATAAAAAGCATGCATTTTAAGGTTAGACTTTAAATCCACTAATGTTCTACAGTCTATACACAGTATAAAGTTCAATTACATCATATGTAACTGTAATTAAATTACATAAAAAATATGAGTAATCCCTTAATTTACTTTTTCAAGGGAAAAGTAATAAAATGACAGTAACTAATTACACCCAACACTGGCAAGGATGCATTCAACTGATCAAAAGTGCCAGTAAAGACATTTATTATGTAACAAAAGATTTCAAATCTGTTCCTTTGAACTTTCTATTCAGCAAAAATCTTGAAAATAATAAATGTATTATAGTTTCCACAAAAATATGAATCATCACAACTGTTTTCAACATTGATAATAATCAGAAATATTTCTTAAGCAGCATATAACAATGATTTCTGAAGGATCATGTGACACTGAAGAGTGGCGTAACGATCCTGAAAATTCAGCTTTGATCACAGGAATAAATTATATATACATAGAAAAAAATTCAAATAGAAAATGTTACTGGTTTTCTTGATCAAATAATGCAGCCCTGGTGATCATAAGAGATTAAATTAAATAAATAAAAAACAATTTTACTGAACTTTTGAGCACTAAAAGTACAAAATATAAAAAAAATACAAAAGCTGTGCTGCTCGTTTTACATGCAAATAGGGCATTTGGGGCACAGCAGCAAAAAATATTTCTAAAAGTCAGAAAATGGGCATTAAAGAAAACAAATATGGCCATCTTTGTACAAAAACTTTACTATAATACACTACCAGTCAAATGTTTGGAATAATTCATATTTTTAAGTGTTTTTAAAAGAAGTCTCTTCTGTTAAACAAGGCTGCCTTTATTTGAAAAAAACAGTAAAACCTGTAATACTGTGAAATATTATATACAATTTAAAATAACTGTTTTCTATATGATTATATTTTAAAATGTATTTTTTCCCCTTGCGATCAAAGCTGAATTTTCAGTATCATTACTTCAGTCTTCAGTGTCACACGATCCTTCAGAAAACATTCTGATATTCTGATCTGCTGCTCAAGAAACAGTTCTGATTATCAATGTTGAAAACCTTTGTGCTGCTCGATATGGAAAGAAAACACTGAACCCTTTAAGCAGTCTGCTCTGGTTCTATGCTATGAACTGAATTTTTTTTTTTAATCAGATGAAGTTCATAAAAGCATGTTAATAATTCTAGAAGCTTCCAACAAAGGTTTCTGACCCAGATGGCGTCGGTGATGCTGTCTGTGATGATCTGACTGGTGCTCCAGCTCAACACCTGCGTCTCACTGTTCTCATCCACCTCCCATTTACTGAGGCCACACGAGCTGAGAGAGTACAGACAGCCGGTCTCCTTCACCCACAGCACACTGAACACCTGAGGAGACAAACGTCCCGTCAGTGTCTGAACACACGATCTGCTTCCACCACTAAACAAAACACGGCACTGACCGTGAGGTCGGCCGGCTGGCCGCGGATGCCGAACAGGCTGGAAACTCTGCGTCCGATGCCGGACAGCATGCCCTGACCCTGCTGCACCGGTCTCTGGTGCAGTTTACCGGAGGAGTCCGGAGCGAGCCGGAGCAGGTGACCGCGGTACGATGACACGATGAAACTCCCGCCCTGAAACAGCAAGAGAAAACACCTCATGATTAGGACTGGACGATATGGCCAAAATCACAATAGATTTCTTGATTTCGGCCGATACGATATAATTCCGATATCGATATGAACAACATCAAAAAAAGTCTAAGAAAAACTGCCAAGAACACCTACAACGGAAAAATGAATTTGCCAAGTCTATGAAACCTCCTGCTATAAAACTAGATAATATTTTAGAAATAAAAATGGTACAAATAAACTAATGTTCACCTTTTATTTGTATTTAGCCTTCATACAAACAAGAAATGTGAAATCACTGCCAAATAGACATAAGACTCTCAGACTCACCTTAATAATATAAATATCTTTAACTTTAAACTATAACATATGCTGATTATTCTTATAGATTGAAACCAAAGTGCTTCGGCCTGGATAAAGAGTATGAAAAGTGCTCAGAGTTGCTGCAGAAAACAGAAAAAAAGAGAGCAACAAAAAAAACAAAATGTTACTGAAGATGGGTTTATTGAAAATGCAAATTCATTCTCTGCCAGCAGGAGGCGCTTTTGGAGCAGCAGAAACAGCGGTTTCCCTGGTAACGGCTGTAATCAAAGCAGAGCTGTGCTCATAAATGCTGCTTCATCAGATAAAATGAAAATGCCATCTAAACCTTTCTGAAAAAAATTGGTTCCCTTCAAACATACATTCTTATAAAACACCCGCGCCGCGTTTTGATTTTGAAACGTGCAGTGCTCATGTTAATTCAATGAAGTCAACTGCCACAAATAAATCAATGTATGGGAAACACTGGTAAAGTATATTGAAATATCGGAAATGTGTTTAAAAATCATATCACCGTTATTGAAAAAAATTATATTGTGATATATATTGATATTACTGTCCAGTCCTAGAAGAGATATAAAAATAAAAGCTCGTTCTGCCTGGTTGCACACCTTTACTGCTGCGACGTAGTTGCACACGTGTCCGCCCAGATCCAGAAACGTCTCAGTGTAAGTCCCGTCGTGAGTCAGACTGGGCCAAAACCGAGCCGAACCGTCTGGAGACACGGCCAAAGCACTGATAGCCTGTGAAAAACACATTTGCATTCATGTTTGCATCAGAAATCTCCTCTGACAGTAATGTTCAGAGACGCATGAGCTCACCTGAGTGGGTGCAGACTCGAGTGGACTGGAGGAAGTGATGGAGATGAGATCAGCGCTGTACGCAAACTCACTGGAGGGCAGCTGGAGGTCTTTACACACTGACAGCTGCAATGACAGCAAGAGCACAATGTTTGTACAGCAAAGTTTGGCAGCAAATTCAGCTCCAAGCAATTGTGCCTCTTTCTGACCTTTGCCACAGACGTCTGAGACACTTTCCAGATGATCAGCCGTTCTCCACAAACCATCCACGCCCAGCCGGACGCCTCCACCTTCACAGAGATCTGATCATCCACTGCAATAGACACAGCATCATACACTGAGAAACCTTCACACCAGTATATCCAGAGACTATTAATTACTAGTCTTACTTATATCCTACAAATGTGTAACTTAAAATATCTACAAATCAGCCCCAGAGATTGCTAGTGGGAAACCACTGAAACGTCTAGTAAATCAAAGGACTTTTGATCGAATCCCTTGTTGGAAACGAATGATTCACAAAGGTTTTGAAGCTACATGAAGTAGTGTTTCAAAAGTGCCCATCGCTAGTTTGAATGCACTACAAATGTCACCTAGGTAGGCAGCTCACTAGGTTTTAAAACACAGCATCTTGTAAAGTTAAAGACACCAATCTTTACCATCGGCCATGGTCAGCGCCTCCATGACTTTGACAGGCAGAGATGATCCGAAAGTCTGAACGTCAAAATTATACGAATCGACGGCTGCATGATTCTGAACCCGGGTGGGAGTGGATCTGGAGAAAGAAAAGAGATACACAAATCAACTTTTTTTTTATTGCTTCTAATGTCCTCATTTGTAAGTCGCTTTGGATAACAGCGTCTGCTAAATGACTAAATGTAAACTTAAAATATAAACGTGAGCTGAAATTGGTTAGATTAAGTTTTTATTTAATTTATTTCCATGAGCTATTTATTTTTTCCCTTATTTTTTTATTGCATTTACAAAACATGTAAAAGAAATTCGGACACAACCATAAGAAAATCAATTATATTACTAAGTTCTTTTATAATAGAATAAAATATATTAAATATAAAGATAGAAATTAATAAAAAAATATGTTACGTGTAATTAAATAATTTATTTCATTAACACTATGACTGTGATGGTATCAGATAGTATTGATATGTACCATGGTACTGAGGAAGTATCATATTTACGTACCATGGTATTTACCTGATACTCAAAAAACAATACAGTGGTGTATGTTAAAGCATGGTAAATGTAGTGTCCCCTGTCTGTGTTTACTCTGTTGTACCTGGCTGTGGTAACGGAGCGGCGTGGAGAGAACAGCAGCCCGCTCTTCCGAGCGCCGGTCCTGGGCGCCTGTCTGCGGCCTGAGCTCGGGGTGCCACGGGGACTGAACATACTGTCGCGGCGGACTGTTTACAAGAGACAGAAGCGCATTCAGAAACGACGAGACGCGAGAAACTTCGGAAACCGTTTACCGCGCGCTCACTACCGTCAGGCGCACACGATGTGCGTCATTCGAATGCGCATGCGCTCACGCTGCTGATCCTGAAACAGCTTTCAAACTCTTCTCACATCGAATGAATGGTGTGTTTAGCGATGAAACTGATTCTGGGTGACAACGGCTTCTTCTTCTGGTGTTTTATGGCGGTTTGGCAAGCCAACGGAAAAAAGTGCATTACCGCCACTCTGGAGTGATCTGGAGTGTGAGTAAAAAAAAAAATAAAAAAAAAGGAGAGAGAGAGAGAGAAATCTATCAGTTGTTCCTGGGTTTTTCAGGTATTTAGATAATATTTCATGCACTCTAGATTTCTTTGAGTTTGATCCTAACAATACTTTTAGAGAAACATGTTCAACTCCCAGCCATCCTAATTCTTGAACCAACTGAAATCTCTCCCTTTGCTTTCATATGCAGCACAACACTCAAAAATAATAGGATTGGTGGCTGTTTCAATAGTTTAGTGGGAAATGTAGTTTCACTTTAAGCTGTGTGTTTTTTTATACTGTATTTACATTGAAATATGCTAAATAGTCAAATTTGCATAATAACTCAAGCGTGTCTGCACCAAAATTTATCCAGCTCAACATTATAATTAAATATAATTTATCCTTTATTTCTGCACCTTAAACTACAGCAAAAACAAAACAAAAAACAATCTCCACTGACTTTAAAAATAAAAATGATACATTTAAAAATATATTATAATAAATAATACAAACAACACTTAAAATATTGTCTTTTTATTTATGTTTATTTTATACATGCATATTTTATTATGCATGTATAAAATAAGGCAAATGTATATTAACAGTCTCATTAAATAAAAAGAAGTGCACCTGAAAATTATTAATTTAAAAAGATCATCACTTAATAAATATGACCGTATATTTATTAATAGCGTATTTTAAATAAAGATTATATATAATGATATTAAATTATATAATGAATATAATTTTAATATAATGTAATATGCCTATATATTTTCATCTTCATACTATAATATGTTTATGACAAATATGTATAAGAAAAATCAAATACTAAAAATGAAAGTAAACCGGATGTGTTTGGATAATGTAGTTGTTTGCGCGGTGGAGGCGCTAGATGGCGCAGTGCAGCTGCAGTGATCTCAGCGGAGGCGCAGAAGAAGAGAGAGCTGAGCGACCAATGGAGCATCGCTGGGGAGCAGCAGTCTTCTCCTGAGCTCCTCTTCCATGGCTTAAACCAGCACTTTTCTCCAGGACTGTCACATACGGATTATGCAGTAGGTGTTTCGCGGCTTTACTAAGCTGTCAAACGGATCTAAGGCGCTGCGAGTTGAGTGTGTTTGAGATCAGAGTGTGATGAGGAGATGATCAGAGACTGAGGCCGCGCGTTTATTTGACCTGCAGGATTCTGAGCAGTCTTGAGTTATTCAAGGAGTTTACTTCATAAATCCTATCTGAAGATAACTAATGAATTCATACGTGGCTGCACTGCACAGAAACTAACCTGCTTTTTCTGTCTGTGTCTCAAATCGTAATGAGTTACCTACCTAGGCAGCCTTATTGAGGCATTAAAGTCGCGTTTAAGTTGAACGTCTGAATTGAATCGACTGATCGAACATGCGCGTGATTCTCGGATATCGAATCGAATGTTGGAGCGCGCCGCCAGAATTAACAGAATGTTCGAACGCGTTTGTGATGCTCAAAAAATGAATCGAATGTTGATTCGAATCGAATCACATGTTCGTGCTTGCTTATAAAAAAAGCGATTCAGATATTCCAAAATACGTATGATTTCCTATAATCGAATCATATATATGCATTGCAAATATTCGAGAGCATGCTCAAGATTCCCTGAAGTCTAGTGAAATTGCCAGTCATGCTTATGGTGTCCTGAAATTGAATCAAATATTCGAACATGCTTGTGATGACCTGAAATTGAATCAGATATTTTGAGGGCTCGTGATTCTCTAAGATTGAAAAAAAAAGAAATGTAATGTGTAACAAGGACACTATAAAATAAAGTGTTAATACCATTCTCTGAAATGAAGTCAAATTTTTCGAGCACTCTAATGATTTTCTAAAATTGAGTAGAATATTCAATCTTATGATTTCCTGAAATCAAATCAAAAAAAAATTCAACATGCTTGGGATACCCTAAAATCGAATCAAATATTTGAGCACTTTTATGATTCCCTGAAATCGAATCAAATATTTCAAGCACCCTTATGATTCTCTAAAATTGAATAAAATATCAATAATAAAATACCTTGAAGTCAAAACAAATATTCAAACACTTTTATAATTCACTGAAAATGAATCAAATATTCAAGCACTCTTATGATTCTCTAAATTCAAAGCAGATATTCACACATGCTTATGATTCTCTAAAGTCAGACATTCAAATTGATGTGATTCCCGCTGATGTGTTTTGAGACTCGGCCAGTAAATGCTGTGAATTCATGCGTTAGGCTGATGTTACACAACTTTTTTAGCAATTTTGCTGGGGGAACTCTTTTTGAGCAATGTTACTTGGGCACTTTTTCATTGAGAATGATTAACAAATTTTTATTTGGATATTTTAGATCGGTCTCTGTGTCTCACCTGGTTGTTCGTTGACGGCAACATTTCCCAAAGTTGCCTGACGACATTGCTCAAAAAGTTGCCCAGTGTATATGTTGTTGTTTTTTCTGCATTGCACAGCATTAATGGCTGCTTTGAACAGAGATATCTGAGACCGTGTGTGTGTTACGTGACTCCGCCAGGAGATGAAGCGGGTGCGGACGGAGCAGATCCAGTACGCGGTGACCCAGTACCTGAAGAGGAGACAGTACATAGACACAGATGGGTCTCTGAAGGGGGCCAAACTCTCCCAGTCCGCTGAGGAAATGGCAGCCAGTCTGACAGGTGACTGCACTTCAAATCAACACGGGCCTTTAACTCTGAACAATGCTCATCTTCACATGTCTCTCTCTTTCTGCTGTGAGCAGTTCAGACGGAGTCCAGCTGTGCGAATGTGGTGTCCGCAGCCCCGTGTCAGTCTGACCCGCAGCAGTACGAGTCCCAGTTCTCCAGACTGCGCTCCTTCCTGCAGGGTGAGAGATCAACTCCTCACAAACGCTCTCCTAATAGAGACAGAAAGCACTTAGGCCACGCCCACAATCCAACCCTCTCCATTGACTTTGTATTGCGGGAAGCTGCCTCCTTGTCATTTCTGACTTATAATAAAAACAGAACGATGTCTAAAAGCTGCTATGTGACAAGGTGTACAGCAAACAAGATAAAAAAAACCCAGAAAAAGGGTAATATTATATGTATTTGAGGTCTGAGGTGTGGGAATGCTGAAGAGAGAGAGGGCAAACATTTAGCGTTTTAGGTCAGCATTGCCATCTAATCAGCCAATATTGCCTTAAATAGCCTGCATAGCACTCCATCTTTTATAACATGGGATTTTGACCAAATATATTCAGTCTTTTAAAATGTTGCAACAAGATGTTAAAAATTGTTTTTTGTCATATTACTCTGAGAAGTACGCCCACTGTGGAGCTCTGTCTCTATGCTTTAATCCATCACATGCTCTGGTTTTAACAGCCGTCTTCTCTGTGTTTCAGATGCAGAAGCACCGTTAGTGAAGGAGGTGAGCGGCGTCTTGTTTCCGCTCTTCCTCTACCTGCACCTGGACATGGCGCGGTGTGGCCTGAAGGGGGCGGTAGACTCCTTCTACAGTCGCTTCCACTCGTTCTTCCAGCAGGACCCTGAGCAGAAAGCAATCGTAGACCTGCTACGAGGAGCCGTCACACCTCAGGTCAGTTACTTTACTGTTACAAACTACGTATTATGATGGGACTGACTTTAACTGAACTTAATTTCCTATCAGTTCTCTTTGGCATTGATTTAAATGCATCAATAAAGTATCAGTTACTCAGCAAATGCACAACTTTTGTTCTAAATTGTTTCATTATCACTGAAACTGCGTCTTGTGTTTGTTAGGAGGAGAGAGAAACCCATGTTTGGAATGAAATATTAGTGTACTACTTTCTGAATACTTTGTAGTGCACACTGTATACTGCATATTATTTTTAAAAACATAATTATCATAACAGTAATAAACAAACATTGTCACATGACCCATCATGTGGAGTGATGTACAATTATTAAACTTATATTTATAATTCACTTATTAAAACGAGTCAGTTTAAAAAAAAAAACTGTAATTGATAAATTAAAGATTTAGTCAGATTTAGTTGATTAAATATAAACATTATTGTACACACATTTATATACGTATATACAGATATATATGTGTGTGTATATATATATATATATATATATATATATATATATATATATATATATATATATACTTTCTAAATATGTATATAAAACAAATTAAATTTTTTGTACATTTAATTGTATTATAATTTATATTGTCTTTGTAATTACATTGATTTTATTGACTGTTATATTTATTATTATACACAAGTTTAAAAACAAATGTACATGTATATTTATTATAGTTTATATTTTTTTTTTTTGTGTGTATATAGATAGATAGATATAAATAGATATAATTGTGTACAAGTCAAAAAGCAAATTTACAAACAAATATAAGTAAATATAATAACTGAGTTAAATTAAAATATAAAGTAAATAATGAAAATACAAAGTAAATAAAATATAAAAAGTGTGTGTATAAATATAAATAAAATTTAAACAAATTATTTGCTTGATATTTTTTCACTTGTCTCTCACTGTGAATATAGCTTTAGTAGCTAATGGTGCTGAAAAAAAAAAATGGCCGACTTCAGTTCAATTGTCAGACAGTTAATAATAGGTGTATTGCATTGTGGGATGCAGTCAGTATTCCACAGCAGCAAGGAAGCTGTCATTTTTTCCCAGTATGCTGAAACTTGTTTTTTTGTTCTTCCAGGATGTGACCTCAAACCCTAAACTCTGCTCGCTCCTGGATCACAAGTATGTGGTGCACCTGACGGATCAAGCATACAGCTACCTGCTGCGTTACCTGCAGAGTGACGACAACAGCGCCATCTGCTGGGCGCTCAGCACACATGTGCAGGTGTGGGCCGCGCAGAACGCCTTCCAAATCACAAACACTCAATTCAGTGAGGGAGCAGTCAACGAAAACCAGTTGACCTACATCACAAGAGTCTTTGTCTTCTTTGTAATTAGTCATTCCTCTCCTGTTGTCTTAGGTGGAGGTGACAGCAGCGTGCCGAACCGACTACCAGCTGTACGGCACAGGGGTAGGAGTGGGAAACACTACCTCCACTTCCTCCTCCGCTGCATGGGCTGCGGTGGATGGGGCGGAGGGGGCAGAGCGTGTGGAGGTCACGGCCGGCTTACCTCAGAGCGAGGCGGCGCTGGAGGCGTTGCAGGACTGCATAAAGCGCGTGCGGGAAGGTCCGCCTTCGCTCACCACCGTCTGCTTCTACGCCTTCCAGCACACGGATCAGCTGCTGAACACGGCCGAGGTGTCTGCGGACAGCCGTCTGCTGGCGGCCGGCTTCGATAACTCTGCCGTCAAGCTGTGGAGTCTGCGGGCCAGGAAGCTGAAGGCAGGACCTCACAGGACAGACGTGTCTAAAATAAGACTGGCCTGTGACGTGCTGGAGGAGGAGGTGAGCGTCTCTCTCGTTTTAGGCAGCTGATGTATATTCATTCATACCAGCAGCACATCTAATGCAGCTCAAAGAGAAATTACGGGTCTGGACAGTTTTCATCCTTTTGATGGGTTTCAGTATGTGTCTCTATTTATTTGCCCTGAAATAGGTTACAAGGATTTTATTATTATTATTATTATTATTATTATTATTTATAATTGTTTTGTTTTTATTTTTTTCAAAGCTTCACTTTGACCAAAGAGTCTTTTCAAGCAGAAGTACAGAACTAAAATACATTATAATTTACAATGGACATTAACACTTAACACAACTAAATGAACAATATTTTAATTCAATTTTACACTAATATGAACTTACATGTTAGTAGATAGCAAAATTTACATACATTAAATTTTAAACTTTTTTTTTTTTTTTTTTTTGCATAACTAAAGAACTAATAACTGAACTAAACGGCCGTTTAGCACCATTAATATTTTCTGCCGTGTGACATTATTTCTATGACAAACTCTCAATACTGTAATGCAAAAAATACAAGATATTTAAATGGTAAAGTTTTTTTCAAGGTAGTATTTGTTTACTGCTTTTAATTTATATATATAAAAATTGCTTTTATTTAAATATCAAATTAATCAATAAAATAATAAATTAAGTGCACACACCCCATTACTTTAGTACACCTGGATGTTTCCCAATAAAAATGGATTCTTTTTCATTTCAAGTTTTTATTTTATTCAAATAAACCTTAATTTTAACCAAACAGTCTTTGTCCAGGAGATTCATTATCAAATGTTACAGTAAAATACAGTACAATTTACAGTAAATTAACACTTTTTTTTTCTCTTCACTAAATGAAGAAATATTTGACTAAATATTTTAGAAATTAATAAAACAGACATAAATGCTAATAAATAACCATATTTACATACATAAATAGAAGAAGATTTTAAACCTTGGATGATTTTTGAATAAAACAAACAAATATTTGAGTTACAAATAAATATTTAAATTAGTTTCTAATTTCTGTTTCATGTTATTTTTATATCAACATAAAATCAAACATATTGTAAATATATTCCATTAATTGGTCAAAAATCAGATTAATTGTATGGCAATATCGATACTCTTCTGCTATTTGTGACCCTGGAGCAAAAAACCAGTCATAAGTCGCACGATTATATTTGTAGCAATAGCCAACAATACACTGTATGGGTCAAAATGATAGATTTTTCTTTTATGCCAAAAATCATTAGGATATTAAGTAAAGATCATGTTCCATGAAGATATTTTGTACATTTCCTACCATAAATGTCAAAACTTAATTTTTGATTAGTAATATGCATCGCTAAGAACTTCATTTGGACAACTTTAAATGGGATTTTTTTTTTTTTTTTTCAATGCTTAGATTTTTATGCACCCTCAGATTCCAGATTTTCAAATAGTTGTATCTCAGCCAAATATTGTCTGATCCTAACAAACCATACATCAATGGAAAGCCTATTTACACACTTTCAGATGATGTATAAATATCAATTTCAAACTGTTTTTGTGGTCCAGGGTCACACATTTGCTATTATATTATGCTCATTTTTAGGTGGTTTAAAGTATTTTCTTCCATCTTGAGTTTTTCACATGTATCTTTGTTTGTAATCAGGCAGATGACGAGGACGCCTCGGGCAGTGAGATAAAGACCCTGCGTGCTCACAGCGGCCCCGTGTACCGCACTGCGTTCCTGACGGATGGCTCCGGCCTGCTGTCCTGTTCGGAGGACTCCACCGTGCGCTTCTGGGATCTGAACAGCTTCACGAACACCGTCCTGTACCGCGGCCACGCCTACCCCGTCTGGGACGTGGACGTCAGTCCCTGCAGCCTCTACTTCTCCACGGCGTCCCACGACCGCACCGCACGCCTCTGGAGCTTCGCGCGCACCTATCCGCTCCGTCTGTATGCCGGACACCTCTCTGACGTCGACTGCGTCAAATTTCACCCCAACTCCAACTACGTGGCGACCGGCTCCACGGATAAAACAGTGCGGCTGTGGAGCACGCAGCAGGGGGCGTCTGTGAGGCTGTTCACCGGGCACCGCGGGCCCGTGCTGTCGCTCGCCTTCTCGCCCAACGGCAAGTACCTGGCCTCGGCCGGAGAGGACCAGAGACTAAAGCTGTGGGACCTGGCGTCCGGCAGCCTGTTCAAAGACCTGCGGGGTCACAGCGACAGCATCACCAGCCTCTCCTTCAGTCAGGACAGCAGTCTGGTGGCCTCCGCCTCCATGGACAACTCAGTGCGGGTGTGGGACATACGCAGCGCCCACGGCAGCGCCCCCAGCGACGGCTCCAGCAGCGAGCTGATTGGACAGTACACGGGCAGCACTAGCAACATCCTCAATGTGCAGTTCATGGCCTGTAACCTGCTGCTGGTGACTGGCACGGCGCTGGAGAAACAGGAGCAGTGAGAGTGTGTGTGTGTGGGGGTCAATCTTAACAAAACACACCCGGGTCATATTTCACCCCAAAATCTGATTAAATAAATCGAGTTGATTCAGAATAATTGGTCATCCCCACCCCCCCCCCCCACCCCCAGTAATCTCAATTGCAAAATGCTTTCCAGTTTAACTGAATTCATCCTATTAGTAAAATGAAGCCATTTAGCACCATTATTTTTTGGCATGGTGGTGACATTCACAAACCTGTACCTAAGTTCTTATTACTGTAATGCAAAAAAAAAAAAATTATATGCTATTTGAATGGTAAAGTATTTATCAGGGTGGTATTTGTTGTATTGCCCTTAATTTATGTTGATTCAACTAAATAATTTGGGACATAAGTTTCACAATTTCTTTTCTTTAATAGACGTTTTGCAATCAATATGATTTGACTGTAATGTGAGTGGTGAAATACTGTGAATTAATTCTGCATAAATGAAAAAGTAGTTCAACAAATATTACTTATAAATTCATAATTTACAGCATTTTTATCTTATTAAAGGAAAGACAGCAAATACTACCTTGATTTTCATCATCAACATTACTATTATTATTATTATTGGCATTACAATAAGAATTTTGGTGACAACTGTCATAAAAAATAATGTCATCTTAATGGGCTTTATTTTCTTTGACCAAAATATATTTTGTGAAATGTGGTCGGGACATGTTCTTGTCGGGTTTTCGTGAGATTCACCCGTTGTGTTTTGTAAAGTGAGTGTTGATGTTTTGGTTCATTTTTGTTATGTGTGTTGATGCCTCTAAAGAACATTAGAGGTGTAGCCTGCTGTTTTCATAAAAATGTAAATATTAGACATATTTTTCTGAAAAAAAGTTAGGTCATTATTTCCATGTCTGTATTTTTCAGTTCGGCTAATTTCTGTTGTAACGTTGCTGTTGTTTGTTGATGGCCCATGTTTATAAAGGTAAGCACATCCAGCACTGTTCTCCTGGACGTTCACCAGGAAGCCAGATAAACCGGATTCATCCTACTTTAGGCAGAAAACAGTCCTGATAAAGCTGTCGTCATTCCCCCAGTCACTAGGGATTGAGTTTAGCTTTACTGCAACAAAAAAACTTCCCCAGGAAAGCTAAAAAAACAAACAAATGATTCATATAAATGCCACAGTTTGTCTCTTGTAGCCTGTTGAACTCATGGTTGGACTGAATGATGAGTTTCCTTGAATCTGATTTTGCAACCCTGCACTTAGTTTTGTTTGAAGCAAGTCAAGTTTCTCCGTTTGAAGTTTCCTTGTTGTGTTCCTCAACCACACAATCATGGCATGTTTGTCTTTAACAGTGAACGACTTTTGTATTGTTTGGTTCCTTCAAAGAAATGTTTTTGCATCGTTCTGATACTTGTAAATATATTTTTGTAACATTTCATGGCTGTCTGGATCTCATTTCTGATGTTGCAGATCTGATTATTGCAGTAATACGGTAGTAAAGTTCTCAAGCAGGATCCGATCCACCTCCTCGCGCGCACACACAGGAGTGGCTGCTTTCACCCTAACCAGTTCTGCTCTTGATGGGCGTGACGCTAACCTGACGAGCCTGTCCGTCGGCCAGTGTGGCTGGATTCATCTCACACACACACACACACACACACACACTCAAACACAAGCTCACAGCACCAGACGAGCGTCACCAGTGTCCTGTCTGAGGTTTTGGAGCTTGGCTTGCGGCCGGTTTGAAGATGCCTTACAGCGTGCCGAGTGGCTCTGGGCAGGCGACCCTAGTGAACAGCACTCAGGCCGATGGGAAGACGTTTGAACAGCTCCGTCTGGAGTGTTTGCAAAAGGGGAAGCTGTTTGAGGATCCAGATTTTCCAGCTGTGGACGACTCGCTCTTCTTCAGCCAGAGGGCCCCAGTTAACTTTGAATGGAAGAGGCCGGGGGTAAGTGACCTGAAGTATGCATGATGCTGCAAGATGACGTTTATGCTAATTTTTGACTCCTGGATAAGGTACATACAGTAATTAGAGTAGGATGAATTGGGTAATTGACACACTTATTCACTTTTGAAATATCAGCCAGCACTTGCTCACCCAAACAAATGAGACCCCAATCACATGACAAACCATTTGATGGTGCAAGATCTCATAGTGCAGCTGATAACCCTAAATGTTTTTTCTTTCATGTAAATTGGCACTGCGGAGGGAGTTGTGGGTGAATTTGATGGGGTCTGATGTAATCTATAAAACAAAGTTAACAGAACGGTCAAATAGCATTTTGTTCTCTGATGCTCCTCCTGTTCATGTATGGATGGATGAATGAATGGAAGTCAATTGCTAATGGTTTCACTCTTAAAAAATAAAGGTGCTGAAAAGGTTCTTCACAGTGATGCCATAAAAGAACCATTTTTGGTTCCACAAAGAATCATTCAGTCAACGATTCTTTAAAGAACCATCTCTTTCTTACCTTTTTATAATCTGAAGAACCTTCTTTTGCAACAAAGAACCTTTTGTGATGTTCAGATGTTAAAGGTTTTTTATGGAACCATTTAGACAAAAAGGTTCTTCTATGGCATCGTGACTCACCTTTATTTTAAGATTGTGTAATATTACGCACATTCCTAAAACATTAACATCATTTTTGACCTTTATGGCACACGACTTCTAACTTTGTGTGCAATTTTTAAAACCTGTCATGCAAGTTTGCAGAATAATTCAGGCATGAATCAACCAGGCTGCCCGCCTTATGAACACTCCAGAACTTTATTCCCTAAAATTTCATGTTCCTTTGAGTGTCAGTGTGTAACATCACAACATATTTGTACATAAAGGACATTGATGAAGCCACTGAAGACTGATGCCATGCAGCAGGTCAGGAATGCCGATGGAATTTTGGCATGCATGGAATTCATTGTTTATTTAGTCTTCAGCGATTGAATGGAAAGTGGATGTAGGTTTTTTTTAGTTGGAAATAGGCTACTGGGTTGAGTTTAAGAACAGGTTGCCAGTAGTTGTGACAAATGATCTAAGATGCTCCACACCCCTCCTTCACGCTTGTGAAACTTTTTATGGACATCTGAATGAAACTACAACTGCATTTCATTCCAGGGCGTTACTGCAGAGCAACCTTAGATATGCAGCGCGTGAAGAGTGTGGGCTTGTGTTAGAATGCGAACACACCTCACGCAGGCATCATGGGCGTTCACACATCTCCCTCTGTCTTTAATCAAACACTTCATTAGATCATGTGATGTGGTGTATCTTCTGGAAATGTCTGTAAAAATAGTTCAAATTTAAAATACTGTTGTGTGAACAACCTAAGGTATCCAGCTCTTCTATCATTATTGCATTCAGAACATTTCTTTAAATGGATGGATGGATGGATGGATAGCATGTCAGGTGGATGTTATTTGATCGATTCTTCATATTTTTTTTTCTCTGATCTGTTCAAATTCAGGAAATCTGCAAAGACCCAAAATTCATCACAGGAGGAGCCACCAGGACAGACATCTGTCAGGGGCAACTGGGTATGTTTTCCAGTCGTTTCAGGTTACTAAAGTGTTTTATGACAAAATGAAACCCTAATCTGGGCAAAACACTTCTGATGAAAATAATGGATTAGTGTTGGGGAATTTTACTTATAAAAGTGATGCATTACAATACTGAATTACTCCATGAAAAAGTAACTAATTGCGTTACTTAGTTACTTTATATGGAAAGTAATGCAATGCATTACATTACTTTTGCATTACTTTTTGTCACCTGGGCTGGGCTCGCTTACCCAAAAGTTATATTTTTGCCAACTTTAAGGGCCCTTTCACACCAAAAGTGAAACTAATAAGCCTCAAGCCGAAGGAAGAGTTTTCAGTGAATAAATGGGAAAACAAAGTACCTTGCGTTACTTATTTAAAAAAGTAATTCAGATATTTTGTTGTAAATATAATGCATTACTTGGAAAAGTAATCTGATTATGTAACTTGCGTTACTTGTAATGCATTACCCTCAACACTGTGATGCATTAACACTGATCATGCTATGATCTCCTCCATGCATGTTGCAGGAGACTGCTGGTTGTTGGCAGCGATTGCCTCCTTGACCCTCCATGAGGGCACACTAAAGAGGGTCGTTCCACATGACCAGGACTTTGATCGTGGCTATGCTGGAATCTTCCATTTCCAGGTGAGTCCCACTCTCTGATCTCTCTCTCTACAGTTTCCCAATGACCTCGAACCCTAACCTCACCTTGTTGTGCAGTTCTGGCAGCATAATAAATGGATGGATGTGGTGGTGGACGACCGACTCCCATGTGTGAGGAACAACCTGGTGTTCGTCCACTCCGCTGACAATACTGAGTTCTGGAGTGCACTTCTGGAGAAGGCCTATGCCAAGTATGCACTTGAGTTTACAAAACAAGATACGCCCTGACGTCTTGTCGCATCTAGTTTTGAGACGTCAAACCTGTTTGTGTAAGTCAGTCATCTCCTGTGCTTCTCTCTCAGGTTGAACGGCAGCTATGAATCCCTGAAAGGAGGAAGCACCATGGAGGCGATGGAGGACTTCACGGGTGGCGTTGGCGAGATGTACGAGACGCAGAACGCCTCCACAAACCTCTTCCTCATCCTCAAGAAAGCCGTGGAGAGAGGATCGATGCTCGGCTGCTCCATCGATGTAAGCAAAGCTTTGTTGGATTCAAAGTGAGATCAATAGCAAATTCTGCCGTTCCTGAATCCTAGATGTTTGTGTTTTCGTATCATTAGGTCACAAGTTCTGCTGAATCCGAAGCACAAACCACTACTGGTCTGGTTAAAGGCCACGCTTACTCCATCACTGGAGTGGAGGAGGTAATCACAGCATTTTCATCTTTTTTGTTCACAGATTGATTTTTCTTTCTCTCTTTATTATCTCTTACGTCTTGTCTCCTCAGGTCAACTACAGAGGATCAAAGGTCCAGCTGATTCGTGTTCGTAACCCCTGGGGTCAGGTGGAGTGGAACGGACCCTGGAGCGACAAGTAAGCATCCACTAATGGTGACACTTTGTTAAATATGATCAAAATCTCATATTAGTAATAAGAAACAAACATCATACAGATTTTGTGTCATTACCTATGTTTCCAACCAATTATTTTAGTGTGATTTCTGGGATATTGCAGGAAATAAGCTGAAAAATGCACACAAACTCAATTGAGGTGGATCATATTTTCATTCGATAAGAAAACATGCACATAAACTATGATGCAAACACATCTACCGAATGAATTCATGGATGCGCAACAAAAAAACTTCTGTGACTTATGAACTTAAGTTGCCTCAACAAACGTGTAATCAAAATGATTGGTTTAATTACCTCACAGAACTCATTGTGTTCCAAACATCAAGGATCCACCCAAAATGCAAGATAACATAACAGCATTTGTAATTGCATTTTGTTTGTGCGCTCTGAGTGAGGTGCAAGTAATTTATTATGTCGGAAAAAAGAGCCACAGGCTTCCCCAGCTGCAGCATTTTTATTTATTTATTTATTTTTATTTCATTACTGATGCTCTGCGTTCTTCTTTCTTTAAATCTTGTTTTTCAGTTCCAGGGAATGGAACACTATTGACAGTTCAGAGAAGACACGACTGCTGCACAACTCTCTGGATGACGGAGAGTTCTGGTATGTACGACCCATCACATTTAGAGTAATAATAATAATAATACATTTTATTTGGTGGCACCTTACAAAACAAACATAGAAAACAATTTTTATACAATCCCAACAAGTTATCAGTAGTACAATCAAGTAATAATAATGAAAAACAAGGCGTTAAGGTGTATGAAGGGCTTTGAAAGTTAACAGAAGTAGTTCGTATCAGGTTGTCTGCTCTTAAAGAATCGCTTTCACGTGAGAACCAGGATGATCTGATTCAGTGAGCTGGTGTGAACTAACATGACTTGTGTTGCAGGATGGAGTTCGGGGACTTCAAAGCCAACTACAATAAAATCGAGATCTGTAACCTGACTGCAGATTCTCTGTCAGACGACGTTAGCAAGAAGTGGGAAGTGAATCTGTTTGAGGGCAGCTGGATCAGGGGCTCCACTGCTGGCGGCTGCAGGAACTACATCGGTCGGTATAATGTAGCAATCTCCACATAGATTTCATCATAAAAGTTTGCATGCTAATCCATGCTATCGTTTGAACATGAGACCCAGCATTTTCACTATTTACACTTGCTTAGACCCATTTGTTTTTTTCTTGATCACAATTTTCCCTTCTCAGACACATTCTGGACAAACCCGCAGTTTAAGCTTCGTCTGGAGCATCCAGATGATGGTGACAAGGTGTGCAGCGTCATCGTGGCCCTGTTGCAGAAGAACCGCCGTCGGCTCAGGAAAGAGGGGCTTGACATGGAGACCGTTGGCTTTGCCGTTTATGAGGTGAGGGAGATGTAATACTGTGTTGGAAGATGGGTTTGGAGAACTTCATGTAGTGCCTCTTGCTCCACTGAAGTCTGACCTGCTTGCTTACCGTACCCTTAGGCTCCTGATGATCAAGATCACCAGGGGAAGGACTTTTTCCGCTACAACGGCTCTAAAGCCCGGAGCCGTTCCTACATCAACATGAGGGAGGTGTCCGAGCGCTTCAGACTGCCGCCGGGAAACTATCTGCTGGTGCCCACCACCTTCCAGCCGCACCACGAGGCTGATTTCCTAATCCGGATCTTCTCAGAGAATAAAGCTGGAGCCATGTATGTCCATGCAAATACTCTTCAGTGTTATCAGCCAGATTTTAAAGCAAAAATGAGTCTGCCATTACTTACATTTACTCATGTCTTTCAAAACTCATATGCTGTTTTTTTTTCTATTACCACAAAAGGAGAAATTTTTAGAGAATCTTCATGCAGCTCTTTTCATAGCGAACATGTTGATGCAGCTCAAAAAAAAAAAACTCACAAAAATGCACCATTTAAATACTATGAAAGTAGTTTATATGACTCATAGCATTATTTTGCACTATAAGTCACATAATTTTGTTTGATGGACAGCCCTAAAGGCATTATTCACAAATAAATAATCTTAGTGTGTGCATGTGCGTATGCTTTTCACTGGTAGTCCATTAAATATATAGGTTAATCATAAAAGTGTTATATATAACTGTAGCGAACTATTCATTTATGAATGCATGTTTTTGCTTTAGTGCATTTTGGAAACATATTTCCATAAAATAAAACTCAAAAAACAGAAACTGACATTTATTATGAGTCAGATGGTGGTCAGTGAGGTAGTTCCTCTACGTACATTCAAATGAATGCACATTATATCCTGTAGATTTATTTTTATACAATGTAATGTGTTTTGTGTTTGCAGTGAGATGGGAAACACCATTAAAGCAGATCTGCCAGAGGTGAGTCGGATCATTTATAGTCTCGCTGTGAGCTGGGAAAGACTCGTTTACTGGACATAAGTAGTTTGACATACACTGATGTTGTATGCTAAAAGCGGGTGTGTTTGTTTGATTTGCTAAGCCACCGAAGCCAAACCCACCTGAGGAGGAGACCGATGAGGAGAAGGGCCTGAGGAGACTGTTTGAACAGATCGCCGGATCGGTAAGAAACCGAAAACTCCAGGCAAACATTTACTGCTGGGTTTCCCAAAGTGAACTGCAGGGTGCTGATGAAAAGTTGACAAACTAATAATTAATTAAATCCTAAAAATGTGACATTAAAGTAAACAGTTAATTTTAAAATAAAAACAATCAAAATATAAAAAATATGGGGTTCCATTTGTGCCAAAAATGAGTCGACTGTTTTGTGCCTTGTACTATACATTTGTCTTTGTCTACAGTCATTACCTACTTTTTCAGGTACATCAGTATGTTGACGTGTATGTCGTCTTTTTCTCTGTCATTTTTGGCATAAATGGAACCCCATAAAAAAGCTTATTTGTGTTATCCCATTTTTTTTACCTGCACGTTATGTGACCATTAACCCCGACATTAGAAAGCCATGAACATAGAAAGTGTTGAATTAAATTATTGAAACATTAAAGGAATAGTTCACCCAAAAATGAAAATTCTGTCATTAATTAATCACCCTCATGTCGTTCCAAACCATAAGACCTTCGTTCATCTTCAGAACGCAAATTAAGATGTTTTTGATGAAATCTGGCCCTCTCATAGACAGAAATGTAATTAGCACAATCAACGTCCAGAAACAAAGCAAGGAGATCGGTAAAATAATCCATGTAACATCAAAGGTTCAACCATAATTTTACGAAGCTACGAGAATACTTTTTGCGCACAAAAAAACAAAAAGACCAACTTTATTCAACAATTCTAGCTTCGTAAAATTACGGTTGAACCCTTGATATCACACAGATTATTTTACCGATTATTTATTCTCAGATTTCATCAAAAATATCTTAATTTGTGTTCAGAAGATGAACGAAGCTCTTACGGGTTTGGAACGACATGATGGTGAGTAATTAATGACAGAATTTTCATTTTTGGGTGAACTAAGCCTTTAACAAAGGAGTTAGGCTGGGAAAAAGTTTGGACCGAGCGTGCCCTCCTCTGGTGTAATTGTTAATTACAGTATGTTTTACACTGTTCCCTTTGTCTCTATGTAGGATAATGCCATCAGCGCCAGAGAACTGCAGCATGTGCTGAACAATGTTCTGAACAGAAGTGAGTCTGTCGCCGTTTTCAAGCATTTTAATCCAAAACCAGTTATACCATAAATAGCCAACACGCAACTGTCTCTCTGCAGGGAAAGAGGTGAAGTTTGATGGTTTGACCCTCAATACCTGCCACAGCATCATAAACCTGATGGATGTATCCTCTCAACGACCATCCATGTGTTATTAGTCTAAACTAACCCACTTCTGCCTCAGGTTTAATTACAAAATCAAACATATAAACCCTATGATGTGAGTTTTACATCTTTGATATGTGAATATTATGTTGAGCCACTGTTTCTGAGTTTTCCTGAACCGAGTGCAGGTGGATAACACCGGAATGCTGGAATTCGAGGAGTTCAAAGTCTTCTGGGATAAGCTGAAGAAATGGATCGTAAGTCACAGAATCATACATTTACTTGTTAGCTTGTCAACAATTACCATCTTCCAGAATATCACCATATTTCTCAGAATGAAGCTTCCACGGAGAAACTGTAAAGTTGTGTTGTGTGCTGTTGTAGATGCTGTTCCTGTCTTACGATACGGATCGTTCTGGACGCATGTCCTCCTACGAGCTGCGCAGTGCTCTTAATGCTGCAGGTGAACATAATCAGTCATTACAGTGCAATTTAACCAGAACCATTTAGAAATCAGTCTTTTATCTGACCTTGTTTGTGTTTTCTTCATTCAGGCATGAATTTGAACAATAAGATTTTGCAGTTGCTGGGCCTGCGGTTTGCAGATGAAAATTTTGACATTGATTTTGATGATTACCTGACATGCATCGTGCGTCTGGAGAACATGTTCAGTACGTTATGATGATGCATTAACTAAAAGTCCAAGACTTATCTCTAATGCTAGGATTTCTTCTGTGTTGGACTGCAGTGTATTTATGTGATTAAAAAAAATAATAATAATAATATTCAGTATGTTCCAAAATATGGAGTGCAAATAAAAGATGGCATTTAAAACTAGATTTTGACTTATGTTACAGGAGTTTTCCAGGCCTTGGATAAGCAAAAGAAAGGAGAGATCAGTCTGAACATGATGCAGGTAAAACTGAACCTTTTTTGAAATTAGTAAATGTAAAGAAAGCATAACAGTATTTATTTATTCATTGCAATACATGAACTGCTACAGTTGCCCAATTTGTCAAAAATGCACATTAGTTCTTAGTAGTTTCCTTATTTAACAACTTTAAGCAACATTTTAAGGCACATATTGCTTTCAAAATTCATGTTGCATGCATTTTGAGCTGCTTTCATATGTTTTAGTAAGTAGTGTTACTCCTTGTAATAATTCTAACATGCGGTCAGGTCAAAGTTATAAACAAATCTTCATTTTTCACAGTTCCTGATGTTGTCCATGAACATATGAGGATTCAACAAAATCCAGCAGGAACAATGTGACGGATGGAGTCAGCTGTGCCACTGAGGATTTTCACTGTTATGCTGAACTATTACTATTAACTATTACTGTTACAGACGTCTTTGTTTGTTTGTGGGGTCTTTCCCATTGCTACTGAATACAGATTTACCTGAAATTATTTTGTGGACAAATCCTCCAGTGTTGTGTTCTTGATGGCACGTTTACTGTTATTTTTCTGTGATTTGAGGCTTATTCACCTTTTATGGATGCTGCAAGAATTTGTAATAATTGCAAGATGTATTATTCACAGAGCTGCTAAACCGCTAAGTTTTCATCTCGAAAGGTGCATGCATAAATGAACAAAATCAGGAATATAAATGAATAAAAATGACAATTAATTACTGTGGCTGTTGTTATTGAGAAGCTGTGATGGAGTGTCCAATAACTGAAATATGTTTAATAAAAAAAAAAAATCTTTGTTTAATATTGAACAAGGTCCAAGCATTTTGTCAGTGATTCATCACCAGGGGAAAAATAAATAAATAAACATGAAATTAAACATGTTCAACAAATCAAGCAAGCAAATAAATGAATTAACAAAAATGAAACCTACCATATCAGCGTAGCCTATATAGAATATAAAGGGGTACAATTCTACATTAAAACTAACAAACGAATTTCTTTGTTTCTTTTCTTTATATAGGTAATGTAAATGCATGTCTGGTGTTTTCTTTTTTCTTAATCTGAATTAAAATATATTATTTATGTAAATGTAATGTGTATATCTATATTATTTATAGGCCTATTATATTTATATATTTACTTTGTTACATTCTGTCTGACCTAAAAAAAATAAATACAAATAAAAAATAACAAACGAAGACTTAATAAAGAGAACAAATTCTAAAGCCATAAGAAACATTGAAAAAACATTTGAATAATCAAAACAACCGGCACTGCAACAGCAACAATAAAAACACTCAAACATATATGGGGGAAAAAAACTTAATTAAAAGTAAAGAAAAGCTAATGTATTGTGTTGGAATATAAAATTTAACAATATAATTTTTCAGAAATGAAGAAATTTGTAGGGTAGCGTCTTTACGTCTTCATCAGTACGTAACGTCCCTCGTTTAGACTAAACCAAAACTGATTCAGGGGTGTTTCTTCAACTACAACGGCCTGGTAACGCTGTCATTTATCCGACCGCTTCAGTATATCATTTTAAATCATATATATACAAATCGTACATAGCACAATATATAAATAATAACTTGTTGTTTATAAGAGATTTTTAAGCCAGGACTATCGCTCCTCCTTCAGTCAATCGGGATGGTATAGTCCAAAAATGGCCGCTGTTGTCCATGTGTCTCGAGCTGACAGAAGAATTTCTATCATTTGATTCTTCGTTGTTCACTTTTCGTAACATTGATACTATTAAAGTCACTTCATACCTGAAATACAAACGGTCGGATAATACATTAACTTGTAAGAATGGTGAGTAACTTCAGTCTTGTTTACATATTTAGCTGTCAGGCCAGTGAATCCAGTAAGTGTGTAAATCACATGTTGTTATTAAATAACTTTGTCATCATTTAAACACGAAATACAACGCATGTGTTCTAAAATATACTTGTTTCAATCAAGGTTTATGCTTTAGTTTTGATCACAAATCTATTTGTGTTACGTTTTAATAAGAGCAAACAGTCTTATTATAATATTCGATGTGTTTATTGTGAAACATTTGGCCCAAACACACAAAGATTAAATAAAATTAACCCAAACGTGACTAAAATGATCCTGCGGTCAGAGAATATGACAGATTTGTGTGTTGGCACATTATAGTTGTGATCTGTCTGTCTCTCCAGCCTCACAGAAAGAAGAAGGCCTTCATCAATAAGAAGAGCGCTGTGTCCTTCCACCTGGTGCACAGAAGTCAGAAAGATCCGCTCGCTGCAGACGAGACAGCACCTCAACATGTCCTTCTGCCCGCTGCCAAGGTACAACAAACACACCGAACAGGTTCTGTAGTGTTACGCAGTCATAACGTTCAAATATCACCCCCTGACCGTGTCACTGAAGTTGGCATTTGTTTCTGCAGGTGGAGGTGGAGAAGAGGAGGGAGGAACAGCGCGAGTTCGGAGTGTTTTTTGATGACGACTACAATTACCTGCAGCACCTGAGAGAGGCGTCCCAGCCTGCAGAGCTGGTCTCTGCTCCTCGCTTCCGCAGAGATGCACGACCAAAACCTGCACAGGACGAAGCGGACATGGAGGAAGAGGACGCCGATGTCCCTGTAAGGCCATTCGCCAGCAGCTCCTCCATGCAGCCTTTAGATCTCCATAAATCACAATTATATATTCTGCGCATGTGACGCTGATGGTGTAATGTGTAAAATGTATACTCCACACAAAAATCAAAATACTCGCCCTCATGTCATTCTAAGCCTGCATGACTTTCTTTTTCTTCCGCCCAAACATTGGATTCAATCTTTTTATCAACTTATTTTCTTTAAATTATCATCTTATGCACCATCTTTGAGTGAATATTGCCAAAATTATCAACAAAAAATGCTTTTTTCAATCAAAAACCGAGGTGCATAAGCTCAGATCAATCAATTTTAAAACGAAATGCAAAACCTGTGCTAATTGAAAGAAAACAAGTTGACAGACAGATCGATTCCAAGATTTGGTGGTAATATTGCATAACAAGAGCTTGATAAGCTATTTTTAAAAGGCCGGACAAAAACACCAAATTAGGTAAAGGCTTTTCAGCTCAGGGGTTCATTCTTTTGTGTTGACATATTTCCAATGAAAACATGAAATTAATATTAATAGCCATCAGCTTTTAGTTTACATCACAGCTGTGAATCAGGTTTTGTTATCAAAAGGGAACAAAAATGTGTACACATCCCTGATTTCCTCATTATTTTGGTCCATTTTCCATGACACAAAAGATTTGAAATGTTATATGTGTTATTTAGAGAACCTTGCGGTTATTTTTACTTAAAATATGCATGCAGCTAGAGTGAGGGTGACAACAAACAGCATTATGGTCCGGTTGCGTCTCCTGCAGTTGATGAGCTTGTGTTTTGAGGACATGCTGAGGATTTATGTTGATGTTTGTCATACATGCAGACAACCTCCATCAATCTGCCCTCGTCTGTGTTCGCGTCTGAGTTTGAAGAGGAAGTGGGTTTATTAAACAAAGCAGCTCCTGTTTCAGGTGAGATCAGAATCTGCTCATGTGGCAGCTTTCACAAACCTGCAGAACAAACATGTACTTTAAGATCATGCCTCACTGGCTGGCTTGATTCATGAAGAAAACCTTAATAAGGCCTCAGACAGAGATGGGTCATGTTGGACGACTACTCCATTTTATTATTAATATTGTTATTTTTTTAATACTATACAGTTCAAAAGTTTGGGTTCAATAAGATTAATAGTGTTTTTTTTTTTTATTCATATTTTTGTTAATCAAGGATGAAATAAATTAAGTGTCCAAGTTTTTTTTAACTTTCTATGACAAAAATATGAAGCAGCACAACTGTTTTCATCACTGATAATGATAAGAGCAGCAAATCAGCATATTAGAATGATTTCTGAAGGATCATGTGACACTGAAGACTGGAGTAATGATGCTGAAAATTCAGCTTTGATCACAGGAATAAATGACATTTTAAAATATATTCATATAAGTGGCAAAACCAAGCTATAGTAAATGGTGAAGTGACCTTGATTTACAAAAATAAATATATTTTCATAAATGAAGATTAAACAAAATGCCTGTAGTCAAAGAAACTGCCAAATGCAAATGTAGTTTTGCGTCTTGCTTTCAGGGCCGCGGTTGGATATGGATCCTGACATTGTCGCTGCGCTGGATGAGGACTTTGATTTTGACGACCCAGAGAACATGCTGGAAGATGACTTCGTCATCAAAGCCAATGACGTCAAGGGCGACAGCATGGGGTAAAACTGACAAATGACAAAAGATTAGCGTGAGCCTGATAGCTTGTTGATGATTGGATAAGTTAGTTGTAAATTTAATGAGTTAACCAATGGGGTGACTGCTTGAATCTGCATATCCCCGCCCCCACACCAGATGCCATCACCAATTTCCTTTTTGTTTTTGACCTCAGTGGTGATGATGATGATGAATGGGAGGACACAGATGATGAAGACGAGGAGGAAGATTATGATTCAGAAGGTGGCTTGTCAGAGGACGAGGAAGGTGGCCAGAGAGAGTTCATGTTTGCCGACTGCGAGACGAAGAGTCGTTTCACAGAGTATTCGCTCACGTCTTCCATCATGAGGAGGAATGAGCAGCTCACGCTCCTGGACGACCGCTTCGAGAAGGTCAGCCAGCAGATCTTCCACACACATAATAGTGCCTGTTCACATTGAGCGCAAATTAATCTTTAATTTAGGCACACACTACAACACACACAAAAAAAAAAAAATTCTGAAATGTTTACAGTTCGCCATATTTAAAGTGCCATGCACATTTTAAAAATGAAAGTGCATTTTTTTTTTCTTCATGTAGTTGCAAAAAAGTCACCAAACAATGAGATAGACACTTAAGACTGGAGTAATGATGCTGAAAATTCAGCTTTGATCTCAGGAATAAATAACATTTTACAATATATTACAATAGAAAAGTAATTTTTTCAGGGTTTGAATTTAACTTTTTTCACTCACCAGCCAACTAAATTTTCATATAATGTTAAGTGCAGGTGTCTGATACAATACCAACGCTAACGACGCAGTGTTGTTAAATTATTTAATTTTTGCACCCCAAAAGTCTATATATTTGGCAGATGTAAAGCATACATGTGTATGTTTTTGTGTTAGTCCATTTTATTTTATTTTATTATTATTATAACAGCTCAGGGATGTTCAAGGAGCAACATGTTTGTGCACTTTCTAAAGATTTTAGTTCTGTTTTTGAATGCAAAGGAAACCATTATTTGTCGGGTATGTTCAAGTCAGCTAGATATGCGCAGATGCTGCTCAATTAGGCTGTATTTAATATATGATGATGACTCACAAGTTCAGTACTTGCGCCAAATCTGCACAGATTTGGCTTTAGTGAACTTGCCCAAGAGTGAACATAATTTATGAAAAGTAACCCACCAAACTGGCTAGTGATTTGACAGCGTTACCCACAACAGCTAATTTTTACCCGCATTTGGTGGGTGTTAATTTCAAACCCTGGTAATAATATTTCGTAATAACACTGTTTTTACTGCGTTTTTATCAACTAAATGCAGCGTTGGTGAGCAGAAGAGACAGCAGTAATCAGTAATTGTCTGTTTGTTGACTAGTTTTACGAGCAGTTTGACGATGACGAGATCGGCGCGCTGGATAATGCAGAGCTGGAGGGCTACATCGAACCGGACAGCAAGCGACTGGAGGAGGTCATCAAAGACTACTTCATACAGAAAGAGAAAGAGTGAGTGTTGTGCGACTGTCACTGATCTGTGTGTGTGAGAGATCACAGCAGAAGAGCTCATCATGTTGTGTGTGTGTAGATGTCAGAAACCAGATCAGCTGGGTCCTACAGAGCTGCCCTCTGTGAAAGAGGAAGACGAAGAAGAGGACGATGAAGAGGTGGAGATTGAGACGATGGTCATTGAGCCGCCTACAGAGCGCTGGGACTGTGAGACCATCATCAGTGAGTTTCTGAAGGATCATGTGACACTGAAGACTGGAGTAATGATGCTGAAAATTCAGCTTTGATCGCAGGAATAAATTATATTTTACAATATATTCTCATTGAAAAGAGTTATTTAAACTGCAAATGTAAATATATATTTATACACACACACACACACACTGCCATTCAGATAGAGATATAATATATAGATAATAAATCAGCATATTAGAATGATTTCTGAAGGATCATGTGACACTGAAGACTGGAGTAATGATGCTGAAAATTCAGATTTGATCACAGGAATAAATTTCATTTTAAAGTGTATTAAAATAGAAAGCAGTTATTTTAAATTGTAATGATATTTTACAGGTATTCAAGTAACAAAATAATGATGTCCTGATTATTCTTATCATGATAATTTTCACCTTTCTCTCCCAGGTACATACTCCAACCTCTACAACCGGCCCAAACTGATCCAGGACCCCCCAAAGGTGAAGAAACCTGCCTTACAGGTTTCATATTTAATAGACTGTTCACTCATTTCATTACACCGATAAAGATGGAAAGGGACTGATTCGATTCACTGCGAGTTACATTTCCAATTCAAATCCACATCCATTTTGCATGTGATCCAAATTTCAGACCTGGTTTGTGTCTCTGTGTTACAGTATATGGTTTTCCCCTATAGCACAGAGACACAAGCAAACATGCTACATTTAAAACAATAAGGCTATGAAAACAATTAGGTAACAAATGGTGAGTTTGTAGTAAATTGAGCTTGTATTCATATTAATACCTACCATACGAGTAACATGTTGATGGGTTTTTAATGCACTGATTCATCAATCTAATTCATAGTATATGTGACTAATAAAGCACACAGACCTGTTTTGTTTACTTGCTCTTTATAATAGTTTGCATGCGATGTCATGACCACAACACATTGCAGAGGTCATTAGAGGAGAACATGTTTGTTTATAGGGATGGATGGGGTTACATAAGCATTATTGTTTTTAATTAGAGAATAAAAACACAAACACCAAGAGACGTGGCACTTAATACAAACAGTACAGCATGGTGCTTGCAACACCAAGGTTATGGGTTTGAATCCTGCATGAACTGATATCATCTGTATCTTGAATGCAATGCAAGTATCTTTGGTTTAAAGCATCTGCCAGATGCACGAATGTAAATGTGTTTGCAGCCCAAGCAGATCCAAGTGTCCAATAAGACAGGGATTCCTCTGGACGTCCTGCCAAAACGAGGCCTGACGGGCAAACAGGTGGAGAGGATGGAGAGGATCAACGACTCAGACCTGCCCCGAGCCTCCACACAGCCCCGCTCACAGGACGAGAGTGCAGAGGAGAGGAGAGCCAGGAAACAGGCCATCAAGACGGAGAGGAAGGTGTGTACAGCAGCAACACCTCCAGATGGCAGCGTTTTGCTTGTCTAATCTGATGCGTCATACTGGAAATAATATTAAATATTAATCTAACACCGTATATGTTGTGATTATCTACCTGTTATCTCTGCGTTATGGCCTGTCATACATTAGCTAGTTGAGGAGAAGTGTGCTGGCACTTTAAGACTTGGGATGTTTTGCTTATTTTATAATAAAATGAGAGAAAAAATCTCACATTGGAAGAGAAAACCACTCGGCAGTGTAGCTACCTAAAAAGCACCTTTAATTTCATTCATTGTTGTTTTAGGAGAGGAGGTCGGAGAAGAAAGCAAACAAACTGGCTTTCAAGCAGGAAAAACAGATGCAGGAGAAGCAGATGGTTCATTTAAGAGCAAACGTTCAGGGCCTGAAGCTCTCGTAGGACGGCAGAGACGCTCCAGAGACTGTCAACAACACTGCGATGTTTCCAACACCAGCGGAGACTACAGGACCTCACTGAAGACACGTCAGCTCACAGGTTACACTGTCAGTAGTACATGATGCAATCATTTTCCTTACCAGAACTTCCATGTTTGTTTGACTCATACAGCGAGTATGCGCTTCTGAAAGATGTTTTTGAATAGTGTTACCATGGAGACATCAGAACAAATGGAATCTACAGAAACGGTTCTATTTAAGTTTGATTGTTTGAAAGTAAACAGACAACAGGAGTTCATTCCTTAATTTTTTTTTTTGTTTTGTTTGTACAAAATGTAATTAAACACTTTATCATATTCAAAGGTTTTCAATCAGTTTTTATTTATCCCAATCCGGTTTTAATAAAAACACAATATGGAAAAAAAAAACAATCACATTTTTTTACAAGTGGCACAATATAACTTAATGCAAACTATCAGCTGGCTGTAGCTAGATAGGATGGCTTATTAAAGTGGCTTGTCGGTTCATCATGATGGAAATCCCATCATTGTTATGTATTGTGCATAAATGCAATTCACAGGATTGAACAATAAACGACTTTGACCTCAAAAGTTCCTGTTTTCATCGTGGAGTGGGTATGTTGAAGATCTCCTACATGACCACGGTCTAATGTGTTCACGTCGTGTCAGAATTACAGCGAGTATGAGTTTGAGTTGGCAAAAAAGTTCACATCTTTGTTGGAAATTGTAATTGCAAGTTGGAAGTGTATTATAAAAGCTCTGACATCATACAAAAACAACCAAATTGACAGAGTCTTTAAAAGATGTTTAGAAGCAACTTAAACGCTACTGTTCAAAGGTTTTGGATCAGTGAGATTTTTTTTTTTTTTTTATGTTTTTGAAAAAAAGTCTATTCTGCTCACCAAGGCTGCATTTGTTTGATCAAAAATAAAAACAGTTATATTGTGAAATATTACAATTTAAAGTAGCTATTTTCTGTTTGATTATATTGTAAAATGTAATTAATTTCTGTAATCAAATCTGAATTTTCAGCAGTCATTCCTCCAGTCTTCAGTGTCACACAATCCTTCAGAAATCACTCTGATATGCTGCTCAAGATCAACATTTCTGATTATTATCAATGTTGAAAACAATTGTGCTGCTTCATAGCTTCATAGAAACCATGATACTGTAGTTTTTAATGAATACAGAAGGTTCAAAAGAACAGCAACATTATACTTTTATTAATGCATCCTTACTGAATAAATATTCCCCAGCTAACAATTTTTGGTTCCCAGAACATTTGTTTTTGGTTCCCAAAAAAAATAACCAAACGGGAATCAAAAACTAACGTTAGGGTAACGGTCTGTGTTTGCTGGATCATTTCTTTAAAAGGAATCGTACTAGCCACAAACTTTTTGAACAGAAGTGTACATTTCTGTTTGATGTGACATTTTATGACAGCTCATGATACCTGGTGCATCTCATATTTACAAAAAAAAGAATAAAAACAGGTGAATTACTGTAATAAAGTGTTTTTCTGTAATCAACTCCTCAAAACCAGGCAAGGATATATTTGGTGTTGTGAGTTTTCCAAGAGAACCAAATGAAATACAGTAGTTGTTTTGTAATGGCGGTAAGTCCCGCGAGACGTGCGAGAACGCAGCATAAATCCAATGGCGATAAACCACATGACCTGAGCAGCACTTGTAAAAAGATGTTATAAAACTTTGTTCAAAGGCCACAAGATGAGACCCTGTCTACATAGAAGATAAAACTACAGTATGTAGAAAAATATAACTAATGAACAAATAATGCAAATAAAAGAATAGTGAACTAGTGTATGAGGAGTTTCAGTTCAAATAAAAGGAGTGCTGTGAAGAAGACATGCCAAACAAGTTTATTCATTGTGCCACAAACCGGAAAACCTGGGGGAATTCCACTCATGATGCCATACGTCCAATCCCACGTCATGTTCCCGAAACACATCCAGGCGACAGGTACGGGGGATTTTGCTGCCTTTACGGTACTTTCCTTCACTTATAGACCTCTGAAAACAGTTTGGGTCCGTAACTATCTACCGTATCTCCAGGACTCATCTCCTGTCTTTGTGTGGGAGCATGTGGACAGTCGTAAAAGGCTGACCAGTCGCTCTGCTCATCTTCAACAAGGTTATTAGGCCCGTAGGATCTGTTATCTTCTGAGTTGCTGATTTCTGGATCCTTGGTGGACAATTCTATCAGCGTGGTTTGCTCCTCCTCATTCTGTTCGATCTGCAAATGCGGCTCCACTTCCTCCGGCTCCACATACAGTGTTTCTGCCGGGTGTGGATGGAAATCCTACCAAACCAGAAAGAGACAGTTTACAGTCACCCATCCCTGTGCAGGAATGCTGCTGGGTAACATGCTCACATAAAACACACCAGGACACTTCTGACAAATTAAGAGCATGGTTTACCCAAAAACATATGAATTTCTTTACAAAAGAACATTGAGACCCCAACAACATTAGACAATCCACTCATTCATTCATTTTATTTAGCTTTAATATATTGCAGTTTTAGTAATTTAATTTTAGTACTTCAACTAAAAATTGTTTTGTAATGAATTAATTTTATAAAACGGATAGCTCCGGTCCTTGATTCTGATTGGTTGAGCCGCGTACAAACATACACCTTTGTTTACATCTGTGTGTTGCTTGGTAACCACTTTGTTGGAACCACAACAGTTTCTGAGGAACTACATTGTTTGGTGGAAGAATAGTGTTTTTATTAATATCATTACACTTTATTTGCTCTGTTTTATTTTGTGAAACCGCGTATATGGAATAACCGTTTTATAAAAGCAATAAGCCCCAAGAAGCTGTGGTTTACAGTGAATTTATAATAGCTAAGGGGCGTTGTTAGGCACAACGCAAATTTATTCTGTCCAAGACAACATTTAATTTCCTTTTTTTAGTTTTAATAATTTTATTTTGTGCTTTTTCATTTGCATTTTTTATATTGTTTATATATTTCTGTTTAGTTTTAGTGTTATTGCAGCTTTAGTAATTTTAGTACTTAAAATTGATTTTGTTTGTTTGTTTCCAAAACAACGTTTCTAATTTATACATTTTTATTCTTAGTTTAAGATTTTAATTTAATATGTATTATTTAGTTATAATGTATTTTTTATTGCAGATTCATTTTAGTAATTATAGTACTTCAGCTTTTTTTTATTTTTGAGCTTATTTTTGAGCTTCCAGGGCATTTTTAGTTCAACCTACGTTTTAGATTTTTATCCAATATTCAGATTTTATTTTATTTCAGCTTTAATGACCAAAAGCAAATTTTAATAGTTTTAGTTAATAACACTGATGGTGAGTGGTTATTTTATTTTATTTTTTAAATAATTTTCTGGTAAACGGTAAAACTGTTTGCTCTACAAACCAGTGTGTTCATAATTAAGATAATGCATTAAAATAGTATGGTAAGACGCACTAATTTGCCATATCAAGCAGCAAAACGAGCGATTTTGTACAGCTAAAAATAGCTGGATGCGGATGAGACCGGAAGCCAGACACACATTTACAAATGCTGTTCATTTCGTAAATACATGATTATTTTAATATGTCTTGTGTAAACAGGATTGTGCAGCATTGATGTAAATAAACAAGTGGGGGCTAATTACAGTAAAAAAATTTTTTTTCAATTGCATAATGTTGCATTCAGTTTATATCAATGTTTTACTGAAAAAGGTGCAAAAAGCAACTTACAAGGAAATACTTGAACCAAGCGTGACCTTTCTTCTTCATTTCTGAGTTGAACTTCTTCACTAACAGCATAATGACGGCAGTTATGAACAGCAGCGTTAAGACAACTCCAAGCACTGGATACACGTACACGGTGACCGGAGGATCTGGATGGAAGAACGAAAAACATCGTCCTCAGCTGTGCATGTATTTATTGTTGGGTTTATCATTTAATATCCCTTTATAATGTTTGGTTTCTGTTTCAGCTTGGTACCATTGAGCCCATATGTTTTGTCTCATGTATAGAAAAAAATATAATTAGCCTTCAGTATTTAAATATTTTTAATGTAAACTCTGCTTTAATTTGTTTATTATTGTCAATTGTCAATTGACAATAATAAATTGTCAATTTAATATGTTAGAAGCCAAAAGTTGGTATGTATTTACTAATTCTCTATTATAACTAGCAAATACAATACATAATAAAGTCATCAAAACTACAAAATAATTGTATTTGTCTCTATTTCAGCTCTGTTCACATGGATGCTACGTTTCCAGTATTTTCTGCCTTCAGAAATAAGCGGTAGATTGTTTGGTTGAAATCACACTTACAGCTTCTTATGTCTCCTGTGAAACAGCTGCTTCTGAGATTGAAAAGCCTCTGTCCGATCTTTCCGGTCAGATTGATGCAGTATTCACCTCTGTGCTCAGAAAACACTACGGATGTCTCGCATGATGTATTTTGCTTAATTTGACAGGTTTCACAGACTTCATTCTTTCCCTGCGGAGACAACAATAGTTACAACTATGTAAAAGAAAAGTTCATGCAAAATGAGCATTTTGTCATTATTTATGCACTCCGTTTTACTTGAGATACTGTTCAAAGATTTAGGGTCCATGAGATTTGTTTGTTAAATAAAATTAAGAAAATCATGGTTTCCCCAAAAACTGTTTTCAACACTGATAATCAGAAGTGTTTCTTTCAGCAGTAGATCATCATATTAGAGTGATTTCTGAAGGATCATGTGACACTGAAGACTGGAGGAATGATGCTGAAATTCAGCTTTACATCACAGAAATTATTTACCTTTTACAATACATTCACATAGAAAACAGTTATTTGAAATAATAAGAATATTTTACAATATTTCTGTTTTTATTTATTTTTTTGTCATTGATTTGAAGATATATAATTACTTAAATTTGATTCTGTTCCTCACATGATGCAATCATATGACTTCAGCTACTTTTATGTTGCATTTTGGTCATTATTGGAGCTATAAATTATTATAATATAGAAAAAGCTGCTGAAGATTCTTCAAGTGAGGTTTTTTGTATTTGGTTGAACTCTTACTGCATGCAGACAGGGAAGAGAACATTACCTCTTCTGTTTCGATACAGTATACCAGATTATCGGTGAGGCCGCGCAGAGCCGGCGAGTTTCTGTACAGCTGAAGAGGGTTGCTGAACTGGACGTGAAGTTTGCCTTCTTTGGGAGAAAGTTTAACCTCAGGAAAATCCAAATAACCTGAACACACCATAGTACAGTTAGATTATACTGCTGGTATTTGCTATGATGGATGATATTTCTAATAAAAACAGGCTAAACATACACTTAATATCAGCGGTAGCATATATGTTATAGCTGAAGGCATCTGATTTGGTCGGCTCTGACTTCTCTCCTCCTCGTACGGCCATCACATTAACATAGTAGCGGTTGTATGCTGGCTCAGACAGCATACTGGATATGTTTAAATGCAGCTTTTGTGTAAGATTAGAGTTCCTGGAACAAAAATAAATAATAAGAGTAAGCTCATGATGGCAGTCAAACACTTTTAAACTACAAATAAACAAGCTTATGGTTTGACTGGTATTTAAAGGATTCACCAGTCATTTAATCAAGATAAAATGAACATAGTAGCTGTGAAAGATCAGGGGTTTTTCATTCTGATGATTTACCTTTCACTGAACTCGCCTTTCACCTTCACCTGGAAGTAAACGTCCTGACTGAGATCAGGATATTCCCATTGAACTTCAACTCCATAGCTGTCACACTGAATAGACACGTTAGCAGGAGACGGGAGACTCACAGCTGAGAGAGAGACAGAATCACATTAGCGTTTGATCAGTGAGCTCTTTTCTCTCTGTTTGCATTAGTCTGATCACATGACCTCCATGTATATCATATTTCTTATTATGCTAAGTAAAGCAATGCTCATAATTCCCATTCCCCTCACCAAGGCTGCATTTATTTGAAAAAAAAAAACAATACAGTAAAAACAGTAACATTGTGAAATATTATAAAAAATTACAGTAATTGTTTTCTGTGTGAATATACTGTAATATGCATTTTATTCCTGTGTCACATTATCCTTCAGAAATCATTATAATATGCTGATTTGCTGCACAAGATTTAAAAAAAAAATTGTAATAATGTTGAAAACATTTGTGCTGCTTCATTTTTTCAGGATTCTTTGATGAATAGAAAGTTCAAAAGAACAGCATTTATTTGAAATATTTTCTAACATTAAAGTCTTTACTGTCACTTTTGATCAATTCAACGTGTCCTTCTGAGTATTACTCTCTTAAAAAAACAAACAAACAAAAAAAACTTCCAACCCTATAACAGTAATGAATATTAGTGTTTTTTCTTAGTTTTTTTCATGTAATAATTCTGTCCTTTTTTATATAATAATTATGTTTTTAACATTCTTCAGAAAAGGACATTTTCATTACTGTATTACAGTTGAGAATGATTTTTCCATCACAAAGAAATGTGAACTGGAGAGAAATGTACTCTTAAAATAATGTCCCAATAACCAAAAACCTTAATTGTCTCAAAATAGGCTTAATTTTCTTAATGCATGCGAATCATTTCTTTTCTTTTTAAACTATCATCTCATATTCTTTTTTAATCTAAACAGCCACAGTTACAGTGATTCCTGTTGTATTGGTTCAGACAACGCCATTAATGCTGTTTGTTGAGATAGTATGCACAAGCCTATACAGGGTCCATGTCCCCCTAGTGACCCTTCCCAGCGCTCTCTCTTCTCGTGGTAAACACAACACATATCAAAACAGTCGTCCTTTCCCTTCCCGCTGGCTCTACTCTCCAAACACCCACGCACACACACACTCACACTTGCCACTTAACGTGTCACGCACTATTACCACCGATCAGTGCCAGTTTCTGTCTGATATCAACTTTGTATCTAGTATTTTGGACTTTGCACTGCTTTGATATTCAGTTTACATATAAAGTTGACAATCAAAACCTATTTAACTGCTCTTATGTGACACATTGAAGACCATTTTAGCATTGTAATGTAATGGGCAGAAGTCGTTTGACTCTCCTGACTCTTTTTCTTCTTTTTTATTTTTGAAAAACTTTGTGTTGTCAGATACAGGCTCTTTTATGAGAACAAAGAAAGTTTTTGAAAAAACTGAATGTAAAAAAAGTAGCACGATTTCCACAAAAATAATTAAGCAGTACATCTGTTTTTAACATTGATGATAATAATAATAATAATAATAATAATGAGAAATGTGCTCGAGCAACAAATCAGCAAATTAGACTGATTTCTGAATGATCATGTGATACTGAAGTATGGTAGCCCGTTACCACCACTGAATAAAAAATAAAACAAGGTAATTGACCCTTCGCAGGGAGCTTGATTGACAGGCAATCCGACCAATCATAACGTTGAATCCACCCTTTTGTCCGACAAACAAATCAGACAGGAGACTAGATTAATGTAGGTGGACTTAAACTTGAAAAATGGTGTGTATTGACGTCTTTCCGCAGTTGAAACAAGATACCTTCTGATGTTCATTGATGTTAATTTCATGCTATAACTACTAGTAAAGAGGAAGAGATGATCGGCTCACGTATGCCGCTTGAACTGAGGCAATACAGCGATCTGTTGCAACACATTGTTGGAATACATTGTTTGAAAAATGACAAATTTTGAAAGCTGAGAGTCCTGAGACCTTGTTTCTTACCAGAAGAAACCGGTCTTGTCTTTCGGCATGCTGTCAGTTTCCTCTTTGCTCTGCGATGTATTTTTTTTACTGCGTGAGAACATGACGTGTAGTGTGAGAGCGACATGGCTCGTCAAACATAGCAACAGTAACTAAGGGGGGTGCGTCTTTGCGACGGGTCAATTGCAAGTTTTCATGCAAGTTCATGAGTAAGCCAGAATTGCGAATTTATTTCTCAGAATTGCTATGTTATATGACGCAATTCTGACTTTGTAACTATCAATGCCGAATTTATATCACGTAATTATCACAAAAAGTCACAATTTGCTTGTTTTATTTTTTATTTAGTTGCAGAAATGGACTTCCATACTAAAGATTGGAGTAATGATGCTGAAAATTCAGCTTTGCATCACAGGAATAAATTACATTTTAGAATATATTCACATAGAAAACAGTTATTTTAAATTGTAATTAATATTTCACAATATAACTGTTTTTACTGTATTTCTGATCTCATAAATGCAGTCATGGTGATACTTCTACATTTAAAAAAAACGTACCATCTCCAAAGAACATAAATGTTTTCATGAGGGATTTGATTTGATTAGCTTCATAAGCCATTAGTCACATGGGCTATGTTTACAGTGTTGTGTGTGTGTGTGTGTGTGTGTGTGTGTGTGTTTATGAGTGTCTGACTTGTTTTCCTAGTTTTGACTATCTACCATTAACCATCACTAAGAAGACAAGTGACAAGAACACAAATACACACAAACCCGCCCTTTTCTCTCATCACAGGCATTATATTTTGAGAAATCGCAGTGTAAAACAGGATCTGTGTCAATCACTGTTGTTTCAGTCAGTCTTAATCTTCGTTTCGTAAAAGTAAGTGCAAACCAGACACCGGTAGACTCCAACTTCCTTAAGAACTTCTGAGAACTCCAACCCAACAAGCTTCCCACCCCAAAAACAACGTTGTAATGAGATGAATCATATAACAACATTCAAAGAAAAAATGTTTGACTCACAGGCCTGAGCTGTTGCAATACTTGCAGCTTGTTTTTTTTTTAAATTGGGCTAAAATTTGGTTAAAAATGAATTATGACTGAAATCAGATCTCTTTGTGTAGCCGAATCATTTACTCTGTCTAAATGGAGTCATTTTACACCTGCTTTAACAGCCTCACAATCACATCAGCAACTTCTTATCACATTCATTTATTCAGTCTAATCAGACAGATTCATAGGTAAGCTGATATGCTTGATCTTTGACCTGCTGTATGGATTTAGTTAATATGCAGAGAACAATACACGACTGTCATGATTGCATTTCTGTCCAGACTTTCACAGATCTCTTTAGTGAAGCACACTTAACTATGAATGAGAGGAATGCATGAAATGACAGCACTGACAGTAAAGGGCTGGGTATGAGTCCCTCTCTTTGAGTTTTGATTAATCTCAGATGTCAGTGCAATAAAAACTGACAGGCCTTTGGACCGCACAACCACACAAACCTACCCTCTTATGATGGAAAACAACACGGTAAAACAACTCTAAATGCAAAGATAGCATATCTAAAAGCATAGAAAGTGTTAAAACTTTTAGTAAACACTTTTTTTCCAACACAACATACACAGTGTGAACATATTTCTGTCAGTTCTTGCATTCCCTGGGAACTGAACCCATGACTTTGGCACTGGGCTGCCATAAGATTCTGAAAAGATTCAGAAATTACAACAATGTAATGTTATCATGAAAATGAAATAGAGAATATCTACCAGTGTGTGTAGAGTTAACATGAAAACTAAAACCTTTTAATGCCGTGTCATCCCGCTTCACATGTGCCAACATAAACTTTAGTCATTAATGATCAACATTTACGAAATATTTAGTGACATTAAAAGGGTCTGTTTCCTCCAAGAATTTAAGTTTCCAAATAAATAAATGCAGTAATGAATAAAAATAAAGTTCGTTTTTGATCATAATAATAATAATTAATAAATATATATATTTAAAATGTTTTAATGTACTAAATTAATATTACATTACTACTATACTACTAAATAAATAAATACATAAATAAAATAAAATCGTCTTACCCTCTGAGGCGGATTTTTGGATCAGGATCAAGACAGTGACACCGATATAGATCTGTATCCGCATTATTACCAGCGAGTTTCAATCCAAAATTCACATATTATATCTTCGAGTAAAAAGTGTTAATCCTGTCGAAATTAGCTTTCTCCAAGTGTAGTGAAGCCCATTCTCGTTAAAGTCTGTATTGTTCCAGAGTTAAGATTAAACAGCGAGGCAGCGCGAGACTTCAGGGAAATGACGTGCGTCTCGCGCACTCCCTCAAAGGTGTTTCCAGGTAACTACAGGTAAATCATTCACTCTCTTACTCACTACACGGGACTTTTCACTTGTTTAGGCTTCTCTTCTCTTCTGAAACTATTACAGTTATGAATCAGTATCATTTAGACAGCCGGTTCATTCACTCGCGTTTAATTTTAAAAGCGGAAGGTTTCACATTCATGTAATGTCCGTAGGATCGGATTTCAATGTTGTATTGTTATAGTGCCATCTGATGTTATATCAGTGTATTACATTACATGTCAGATAAAGGCTACTGTACATAGAAATTATTCTACAGGGAGAACTATCTATCTATCTATCTATCTATCTATCTATCTATCTATCTATCTATCTGTCTGTCTGTCTGTCTGTCTGTCTGTCTGTCTGTCCCCATCTGAGTCCTTGAATCTCAATAACATGCATCTAAATGTACCAGTTGGTATACATTTTATTGCAAATACTCTTGCAAATTTTGAAGAATATTCTGAAATGATAACATCAGGATGTCATTCTCATACAGTAAGCATCACAGCTCATTGTCAGAACATGTAGGCTACACTAAACACAAGGCCAACGCTACTCGTCTGGCATCCATGGGAGCTGTACATCAGACATGGAGAGAGATTACTCTAGATCGACTGACCCTTCACCTCTGGATTTGAAGTTTTCTGCGTCACTTATATAACACATCAGAGCAGGATCTGTCGGGAACAGACTAAAACGGAGCAGAAAATCACTTGAAGGTGATTTTGTGTGCATGTGGGGGTGGTTGTTGAATAGTTTTACTTAGTTAGCAGTATTTATTTGGCACAAAGAGGATCTCAATTAGCGTGTTGGCATTACATTGAATATATGCATTTAATTAATAGGCTACAACTGATAAACACACTCATTTATATGACTGAGTTGAAAACATAACAATGCACAGCAGGGTTTGACTAAATATTTAGCTTCAAAAAAGAAAAGAGGCAACAGTCCAAACAAGCTTATTCAGTAAATTACTTCTCAATGCTACATATGAACAATAACAAAATAGGATTTTTAAAAGTTTTTTTGAAAAAGGAACTCACCGATGCGTTTATTTGACCAAAAATACAGTAAAAACTGTAAAAAACAAACAAACAAAAACCTGTAATTGTAAAATATCATTACAATCTACAATAACTGTTTGCTATCTGAATATATTTTAAAATGTAATGTATTCCAAAGCTGAATTTTCAGCAGCCGTTACTCCAGCGCTCAGTGTCACATGATCCTTCAGAAATCATTTTCAATCTTTTATACATTATAAATGTCTTTACTGTCACTTTTGAACAATTGGTGTCCTTGTTGAATAAAAGTATTAATTTCTGTAAAAAAACAAACAAACTGTTAGATCCCAGATGCCAGATCCTGTCAGAAAATATCAGTTTTATCTGGAAACAGTCAGCAAAATTGCCTAATACCCAAAACCTGTTGACAGCAAGTCTTGTCTGGTACCCAAAATACCCAAAACTGTATTAACAGTCTTCTGTCAGCCAAGAAGTTGACTGAGTACAGCCAGAGTAGAGCAGAAGCATGAGACAAAATGATGATAAAAAAGGAGCAGAGTTTATTGTATAATTGTAGTAGCGTATGTTTCAATGCTCAGACTTCGTCTCACGAACACAAATCCAACAAGTACTGTTATTCCAAACTGCTTTACTACAACATCCCATAAACCTTGAATTTCCATCAACATTCCCTTGTATCTCTTATTCATGAAGACAAACAGCCCTTGAAACACACAATCATAAGACTAAACAACAATGGGAAAAAAAAACAGTAATACAAAAAATGACTAATCCGTTAATGAATCAATGAAATGAGTATACAAATGGCTATAATAATTATTATAAATGATTATATGATTAAATGAAAAATTATTATAAATGAATAAATGAATGGAGAATAAATGATTGAATAAGATCCTTCAAAACAATAAAACTCTAATTGACCCCAAACTTGAGAACAGTATTGTTTAACTTTTGGATAGTAATATATAAGGAAAAAAAGTTATATCTTTGGAAACAAGGTTGAATGAGTTATAAATGCTGCAACACAACAGTAATCAAACTCATTCAATCCCCGCTCACTTACTTATTGTGCAGCGTTTACATTTACATTGCCTGCAGACTGAAGCGACCTGTAAGAAAGTGTTGTGTTCGTCACAGCTGGACAGGTACAACAACAATAACACAAATCAGCTACTAAGATGAGTAAGTTAACAGTCGGGTATTAAGATAAAACCCTGAAGTGCTGATAAAACAAACACAGACATAAACACAAGCACAAAGAAACCGAAAGCGGTGAGTTAAGCCTCTTAAAGCATTACAGCTGCTGTGTTTTGAGGAAGCAGATGTGGAGTGAATGTGATCACTGAACAAACAAGGAGAAGCAAGGAGACGCTCATGTGGCTGCTCCATCAGATTTGGAGAAATGTAGCATTATATCACTTGCTCACCAATGGATCCTCTGCAGTGTGAATGGGTGCCGTCAGAATGAGAGTCCAAACAGCTGATAAAAACATCTCAGTAATCCACGAAACTCCAGTCCATCAGTTAATGTCTTGTGAAGTGAAAAGCTGCGTGTTTGTAGGAAACAAATCCATCATTAAGACTTCATTTTTTCCAGGTAAAATGTAACATTTTAAAATGTATAATCATTCCATAATATATTTTTAAAATAAGGACAAAAATAACATAAGCAGGGTTTTTATTTATTTGTACTCGCTTACATTTAAATACAAAATAATAATTCTTCTTTCTCTCTAATAAATAAAACACACACTCCGCCCCATTTACTTCTATACTTCCCTTTTACACAGAAAAGCCACTGCAATATGTTAAGAGCTCAGCGGTTGGTCTGACCTCCAGCAAAACACGGGTCAAGGGCACACAAACACTAACACTAAACCATCAAATCCCTGTCAAATGTCTCCACCCTCCCTTAATGCCCTTCATGCAAGAATCGTACATTCATGCTTGCATAAGCCCATTCGGTGTCTGTTTTGTCTCATGTGTAAAAAACCCCCCAAAAAAACATTCCTTTCAGTATTTATGTCTTGTAATGGCAGGACTCAGAGAAACTAATTTGCAATCTAAGTTTTGAAGTCAAAAGTTTGGCAGCATCTATTAATTGTCTATTATGACTAGTTGCTACATTTGAAAATAGCAGTAAAGTCATTGAAACTACAAAATAAAACAATTATGTAAATAAAAACTTGTATTTGTCTCTATTTCAGCTCTGTTCACATGGATGCTACGTTTCCAGTATTTTCTGCCTTCAGAAATAAGCGGTAGATTGTTTGGTTGAAATCACACTTACAGCTTCTTATGTCTCCTGTGAAACAGCTGCTTCTGAGATTGAAAAACCTCTGTCCGATCTTTCCGGTCAGATTGATGCAGTATTCACCTCTGTGCTCAGAAAACACTACGGATGTCTCGCATGATGTATTTTGCTTACTTTGACAGGTTTCACAGACTTCATTCTTTCCCTGTAGAGAAAAAAAAAAATAGTTACAACTATTTAAAAGAAAAGTTCATACAAAATGAGCATTTTGTCATTATTTATGAATTGAGATACTGTTCAAAGATTTGGGGTCAATACGATTTGTTTGTTAAATAAATTAATACTTTTATTTAGCAAGGATCCATTAAATTGATCAAAAGTGAGAGAAAATCAAATCTTGTTTTCCACAAAAAGAGCACAACTGATGAAACTGAAATGTTTCTTTCAGCAGTAGATCAGCATATTAGAGTGATTTCTGAAGGATCATGTGACACTGAAGACTGGAGAAATGATGCTGAAATTCAGCTTTGATCACAGGAATAAATTATTTTTCACAATATATTCACATAGAAGAGTTATATTTGTTACTGTATTTTTGATCAAATAAATGCAGCCTTGGTGAGCAGAAGAGACTTTCAATTTTTTTTTTAAATCTTACCAACCCCAAACATTTGAACACTAGTGTACATAAATGTTTTCAGGAATGACTTGATTTGAAGATAAATACTTAAAGGGGCCTATTATGCAAAAATCACTTTCATAAGGTGTTTGAACACAGTTGTGTGGCTGCAGTGTATGAAAACAACCAGCCTATAATGGTAAAACCCACCTGCTCATTTTATTATAATCCCAATAGATCATAAATAGTCTCTCTGAACACGTGAGGCATTACATAACAAAGAGGCATTACGTCTCATATGGATGCACCAATGAACATTGGAGTCATATTTTGTTTTCCAAATTGCCTTTCTGAAAGAGCTTCTTGACTCTCTGTAAGACTAATTTCTAAAGCTACCATTGTCTCTGCCTGTTTTCACTGATGCTGCCTTCACGTGCTGCCAGAATCGTGAATATTAACGTGGTAGTTAAATATTGCATATGAAAGCAATGTGATGTCGACCGCTTGAATTTGTCGAGCTCATAATCACAAGTGTGAGTTATAAAGTTTGTGATAGCAAGCGAAGGCACCATGAGACCAGCTATGTCGTTATTTTTATCGCACTGTGCTCCCCATCTGTGTAAGTAATAAACGCTAATTTATTATGCACAGTACAATCAGATGACTGACTTTTAAACCGTGTACGTTTTCTGTAAAGATAACAGGCTTGTACTTATAGTGGTAATAGTACTAATTACTAATAGTACTAATGTTTATTTGTAGGGGTGGCACGGTACCGAACCGTACGGTTCACGGGGCAAATTCCAAATTTTCTACTGACGCACACCGTGCTGCGTTGTCACGGGAACATCCCAGTTGAAGATTATGAGGAAATTAAATCGCTCCCTTTGCCAAGTGCATTTCAAACAACTAAATAATGCCACGCACGTGCCCTGTTCACTCCAAAGTCCCCACTCCAAGGGGATAAGGATGATCACTTCCATTTGGAATTTGCCCCGTGAACCGTACGGTTCGGTACGTGTACCGTGCCACCCCTATTTATTTGTATGCCGGATCATGAGCTCAAGATGCTCCGCCCTCTTCTGAAAAGGGGGCCGGGACCACCAGCTCATTTGTATTTAAAGGGACAAACACAAAAACGGAGCGTTTTGGCTCATACCTTAAAAGTGGTCATTTTAACAAGCTATAAAAAATGATCTGTGGGGTATTTTGAGCTAAAATTTCACATGCTCTGGGGACATCAGAGACTTATTTTAGCCATATCACCCTGCAGCCCAAGACCGGTTGCCCATGGAAGCTAAGCAGGGCTGAGCCTGGTCAGTACCTGGATGGGAGACCTCCTGGGAAAACTAGGTTGCTGTTGGAAGAGGTGTTAGTGAGGCCAGCAGGATGTGCTCACCCTGTGGTCTGTGTGGGTCCTAATGCCCCAGTATAGTGACGGGGACACTATACTGACAAATGAGCACTGTCTTTCGGATGAGACGTTAAACCGAGGTCCTGACTCTCTGTGGTCATTAAAAATCCCATGATACTCATCGTAAAGAGTAGGGGTGTAACCCCGGTGTCCTGGCCAAAGTCCCGCCACTGGCCCTTATCAATCATGGCCTCCTAATAATCCCCATCCACTTGATTGGCTCTATGACTCTCTCTCCTCTCCACCTGTAGCTGGTGTGCGGTGAGCGCACTGGCGCTGTTGTCCTGTGGCTGCCGTCGCATCATCCAAGTGGATGCTGCACACCGGTGGTGGTTGAGGAGAGACCCCCCACATGATTGTAAAGCGCTTTGGGTGTATAGCAATACACAATAAAAGCGCTATATAAATGCATCATTCATTCATTCATTCATTTTACATCTTGTTACAAGGGCATAATAGGTCTCTTTTTGGAGCTATAAATTATTATAATATAGAAAAAGCTGCTGAAGATTCTTCAAGTGAGGTTTTTTGTATTTGGTTGAACTCTTACTGCAAGCAGACAGGGAAGAGAACATTACCTCTTCTGTTTCGATACAGTATACCAGATTATCGGTGAGGCCGCGCAGAGCCGGCGAGTTTCTGTACAGCTGAAGAGGGTTGCTGAACTGGACGTGAAGTTTGCCTTCTTTGGGAGAAAGTTTAACCTCAGGAAAATCCAAATAACCTGAACACACCATAGTACAGTTAGATTATACTGCTGGTATTTGCTATGATGGATGATATTTCTAATAAAAACAGGCTAAACATACACTTAATATGGGCGGTAGCATATACGTTATAGCTGAAGGCATCTGATTTGGTCGGCTCTGACTTCTCTCCTCCTCGTACGGCCATCACATTAACATAGTAGCGGTTGTATGCTGGCTCAGACAGCATACTGGATATGTTTAAATGCAGCTTTTGTGTAAGATTAGAGTTCCTGGAACAAAAATAAATAATAAGCTCAGGATGGCAGTCAAACACTTTTAAACTACAAATAAACAAGCTTATGGTTTGACTGGTATTTAAAGGATTCACTAGTCATTTAATCAAGATAAAATGAACATTTAGAGACTATAAAAGGCTCTTAGTAGCTATGAAAGATCAGGTTTTTCATTCTGATGATTTACCTTTCACTGAACTCGCCTTTCACCTTCACCTGGAAGTAAACGTCCTGACTGAGATCAGGATATTCCCATCGAACTTCAACTCCATAGCTGTCACACTGAATAGACACGTTAGCAGGAGACGGGAGACTCACAGCTGAGAGAGAGACAGAATCACATTAGCGTTTGATCAGTGAGCTCTTTTCTCTCTGTTTGCATTAGTCTGATCACATGATCTATATTACATTTCTTATTATGCCAAGTAAAACAATGCTCATAATTCCCATTCAGAGTACTGTAAAAAGACCAAATCTGTCAAGACATGTAGACCAAATTTCAGAAAATAATGAAATATATTTTGTATAAGTAAAATGAAGCCTGTTTTTAAAAACCATTAAGATTTTTTTGCATTGTAACATTATTCTTAACAGACAGTTAAGCTGTAATATTTCTAAATGTCTGTAATATTTTTAAATGTTTATTTTTAAATTATTTTTTAAAAAGTCTCTTCTGCTCACTAAGGATGAATTTATTTGAAAAAAAAAAAAAACTGTAATATTTTGAAATATTATAACAATTTAAAATGACTGTTTTCTAAGTGAAAACATTTTAAAATGTTATTTATTTCTGTGATCAAAGCTGAATTTTCAGCATCATTAATCCACATTAATCCATTATTATCAATGTTGAAAACTGTTGTGCTGCTTCATTTTTTCAGGATTCTCTGATAAATAGAAAGTAAAAAAACAACAAACTGCATTTATTTGAATGCTGCACTTCTGAGAACTCCAACCCAAGGATATTATAGTTTTGAATTTTTAAATTAGTTTTTATTTTAATATCGTTTTCAAATTTCCTATAATTTCAGTTTAGTTTTAGTTAGTTTCATTAATGGTTTTGTTAGTTTTAGTTTAGTTTTTATTTTGTGAACACATTTCTATTTAGTTTTTATATATTTTAGTTTCAGTTTTAGTTTTAGTAATTATAGTTTAACAGAGTTAATGGACTCTTCCAGAGTAGACCAAACAAGACATTTAATTTGAGCAAAGTTGAATGTTTGCAGTTTACAGTTAACTATTGTGTAAACCTCTTAATAATGACAATAAGTCTTTACAATTCAAAAAAACAAAAATATGAAACTTATATCTATACAATTTATTAATTCATATTCATGTTCATATTCATTCATATTAAAGATGTAATCTTGTTTAATATGTCAATAGTTTACAAACAACAAGCTAATCAAGGTTTTCTGAGTTACTAGACAGCATCAGGCAGTTGAGTTTGTATCAGGGTTGGAGTTAAATTCTGCAGGACAATGGCCCTCCAGTGCTGGATTTGAGGAAACATGCCCCGTGTCCCAATGTGCATATCCACCCTATCTGCTCTAAATAGTATTAAAAATGACTAATATCACATAGAGTTTAGCATGGACAGTGTGCACATTGGGACGCAGGCATGTTCTTTGCAATCGTTATTGAAACTCTGTAAACTTTATTTTTGTCCATCTGTGTTTTCAATGCATTCATTTGTTGGATTTTTTGCACATACGAGCCGGTGCACACTACTATATGTCCCGTCTCCCTCAATGAACGTGCACAATAAGAAGAAACAATCTAAAATGCTTTGAAACCTCATACTACTCGAAAATAAACGCGATATGGTGATTTAAATGTTTGCACTTTACTTTGACGAGCCGCTCCAGCGCGCACGCGCTTCAGATGAGCCACGCAATCAATCCCAGTTCTTCTAAAGCCCCTTTTACACAACACGCCCAGCGGTGAAAACACAGCACGGCTGTCGCTTTCTCTCATCTCGGATGTGTTTTAAACAGTCGAGGCGGTGCTCGTGTCATGGACTCGAGGCAGACGTTACCATAGTAATCGACAGAATGACTATTCACTAAAGTCAGCTCATCCAAAACTTTTAATTCTGTGTCTGTTAACTCACTCTCATGTTGTTCTCGCACGTCAAGCACGCTTTTAAACGTCCGTGCGCTGTAAGGTTTGCATTATTATTATTTATAGTTATTTCCCATTTCATAGCCCGCGTCTTGTTTTTAAGTGCAAAAACGCATTCTCTGTGAATAGCCGCTTAGGACGCAGCTCACGTGCGTGAAGCGCCATCTATTTCCCAACACAACCGCAGGTCCGATTTTCTGGCACAGAATGAGAGCTTATTAAATCACGAACAGTCTAATCAGACTGATTCATATGTCAGCTGTGATATGCTTGAATTTTGACCTTGGCATTGTGCTGCCATAAGATAATAAAAAAATTCTGAAATTAAAGTAACGTTAATCATGAAAATAAAATAGAGAAATAGTGTGTGTTTAGTTAACCTTGCTTCTATATGAAAACGAAAACCTTTTTCCACTTCACATGTGCCACCCAGCTAACACAGTTACGTCGTGACGACGTAACTGGACCGGACCATATACGTCGCAGCGACGTACCAAATAACGTTCCAGCGACGTAACTTTGTGATTCCCATATTCGTCGTGGCGACGTTATTTGTTACGTCGCTGGAACGTGCTGAGAACGTCCTAACGACCAAACCGGCACGTTGTGAGGACGTGACAGTACCGGATCATATTGGTCGCAGCAACGTACCAAGTATGTCCTAAGGACTAAAATACCACGTTAATTTTTAATTTTAATATTTACACCTCGCCTTTAGTCTGGGTCCTGAGAATGTGTTCCGACTATTACCTTGAAATAACCTTGAAAACTCATCTTTGGTGCAAAAAAGAAAACTTATAAAATCTAACAGTAATTTAATTATAGGGGATTTATAGTAAATACATTCATTACATACATGCAGTGCAAACCAATTCAAAACATTAAATTCTAATAGAAAATAGACAAAAACACAATGCATTCATTCATGAATCAACATTTATTCAGTGTTACTTTCTACAAATACTAAACCAAAACATTACACCTGTTCTTTAACCATGCAAAGTGTTACCAATCAACTGAAAAGTTTGTGTCTCATTAAGGTTGGGCATAGTTAAATAATGCTGTTATCAGTGAAAATTATCAATAATTATCAGTACTCTTATTGATACAACTCCTTAATTTGGTGCAAAAAAATAAAGACATGATAAAAAAGATATGAAACAATTCAGTAGATACTTCATTAATATCTGGTGCTGATGTGCTTTAATACAGCTTCACTATCAGAAGATAAACCTAAACAATGTTACAATTACCAAAGAACCATAGTTCTTGGGCTTCTCAGAAGATAAAATAAATAAAGAAAATAACATTCATAAAGAGTAAAGATATGTAAAATGAACAATATAAAGATTTCTAGCATCACTCCTGTATAATTTGGCCCACCCCACAAAACATAAACAGTTTTTGTTTAGGAAAATGAGCGTGTTGACTTTCTCTGGAGAAATTTAATGCTGTATATTGAGCAACAGACGATGTTAAATCCATATACGAGATACACATCTGAGGAAAAATACATTGTTGGTCGGCGCCACCTAGCGTGCATGCGTGAATTAGCACAAGGTGAACAATCGTTTCGCACTCGGTGTGAAAGCACCGTCGACGGCGATTCACATTGCGCTCAGTGTGGAACGGCCTTTATTTCACTAAAATGTTTCACTAAATGTTTAGATTTTATCAAATTATTGTGCACCCATGATTTTTCTAGAGTATCTTTTGCTGCTGAATTATCCAATAATCTAGTTTATAATAGTATTTTTGTCATAGATTATGATTACCGTATTGACCCGAATATAAGACAATGTTTTTTTTCTTGTAAATACATCTGAAAAAATGCGGTCGTCTTATATTCAGGGTCTAGACTTTGACATGTCAATAATACACCCACAACAATAGGTGGTGCCAAAAACGCATAAAACGAGTGTGCCATGAAATATGTAATGTAATGTGTGATGTAAAGATCGCGAGTGAAAACAAAAGAAAAAGAAAAGCTTACAGCGGCATGAGTCGTGACTGTCATGTTAGCCTGATGGGACCAAACTTGCTCTAAGTGATTTTTAAACATGACAGTACCCAGATTTGAAGACTACAATAATATTTCACTTCTACTGTTAATACAATTTTGGTAGGCTACTATGAGATGGATAGACTAAATGTTATATAATTCAGATGGGCTACCTGTTATTTTTATGGTATAACAAAAAGTGTATATTTTTAAATGTCATTGTTGGTAGGGCTGCACAATTTGGAGAAAAAAATCTAATTGTGATTTTTCTGATCAAAATTGCGATTTGCGATTTAAAATGCGATTTATTACTATTTCATAAAAAGAGCTACAGGTTTGTTGTGGTGGTTTTAACAGCACCAAAGAAAGACCAAGCATAACCACAAACTATGCTACACTGTGCTACTGTTTATTTAAAACCTCTTAAACATTGTGTCCATTTTTTTTTTTAAAGTTGTCAGGATGCAAACATCTGTCATGACATTAAGAACTACAGTATCTTAATTAAAGTTAAATTAACAATCATATATAAAATTTTAAACTTTTAAGAACCCAAACACACTGTACTTTCGGCAGGTTTTACGCCCGTTTCACACATGCTCCGTTTGCAGTGCGTATTTTTATCCCTAAATCCAACCCTGTGGATTACCTGTCTCCTCCAGAGCCTTTAGTCGTGTGGGTCCAGGAAGGGTGCTTATATGTCTGGATACCGCTGCACAAATCTTTCAGCCACGAGAAATACAGTTCCAGCATGTCTTCAAATCCAGGACAACAGAATGGTCAGGATGATCTGAAACATATAACCTACTGAAATCAATTTAAATGTATTTTGCCTTGCCTGAGTGATGCTGAAACAACCAGGTTTAGTTTTTCACCCAGGATTCGCTGCTTCCTATTGAACAGTCTTCATGATGAATGATCTCTTGATCCTGGATCCTTGCATCTTATTGCACCTTGCACCTGGATCTTGAAACCCATCTCTACTGTAATAGTTGTCTTGTTGCTGCTGCCCAGATTGTCTCTCCACCTGATGATTAAAAAAAAAAAAACTTAGTTTTACAGCAATGAATAAAACATTTATAATACTATGTTGTAACAAATGAGCATCTTTTCTAATAAGCAACTCACTGAATCATTGACTCGACTGGTGGCAGTCAGGACCTAAAAAAAGTGAACCATTTGTTTATTAAAGATTTGTTGAAACTAAAGTATCAGATCTATTTGAGAATGAAACTAGCATAAAAAGCATGCATGTAAAAAAAACACCATTAACACCATTAACGAGCAGATGACACAATTTACAGGCCTGTCACTTGAGGGGGAAAGGTGTAATTATTAATCCCACACACTGAACATGATTTCGGCAGCCTCGGTCTAATTAAACTTTATACAGCAGTTTATATTCAAGTTTACAGTATGGCTAGCATGAGCATCATCGACTAGCGCGAAAGGCAGGCAGTCAAACAAACTAATTCACTTTACTACGGTTAAAGTTTAAAGTATTTGAAAGTGAATACTGTATAGTTTATCGTGTTAAATTTCAAATAACTAAAAGAAAGGTATAACATTTTATCTCAAGGTTTCAACAGTTAACGTTACCTCAGACCACCTCATGAGACTGCTCCTGAGCTAATTAACCAAACAGGGCATTTATTTATTAAATTAAATTGGAAAACCTACAAAAATACAAAACACTACTCATCTTTGGTGACATCTAACGTTATAAATCAGTAAAAACGATGAATACAAGTAGATTTATTAGCGCTTACCTTTTCCTCCGTGTCCGTCTGCTGGAAGTTGACCGTTAATGACGGGCACGCGCACTCTCGCGCAGCAGTACAGACAGTGACGCGCCGCGCGCTGCTGGTTTAAATGTTAATTTGTCCCGAGCCCTCTTTCAATAAACCTCATTCTCAGTCATTCACAAACATGTAATTAACAATGATCACCATTTGCTAAGCAAGCTATTTGGTTTTGTTTTGTCCTTAATTTGATGACACATACGTACCTACAAATATAATAATTCATGCCATCTTTTAAAATTTTCCAAAATATAGGCTATCCAAATGGTATCTTAACATAATAATACATGTAGTGCAATAATATGAAAAGTTATCATGAGACCAGCTGACCACGTCGCTACAACGTTCTTCACGGGACTAACAAGCGACGTCTTTTGAGGATGTGCCCACGACGTTTCTGGAACGTTAGCCAAGATTCTAAAAAATGGAACTTTACCACGACGTCCTCACAACGTCGCCATAAAGTAATGTCGCGCTGACCAAAGGACGACGAACTGGCGACGTCGTCACAACGTTCTGTGTTTGCTGGGCAGCCATATCCGTGTTGGGTCACACATAAATTTCAGTCATTAATTATCAACATTTATAAAATATTTAGTTATCCCTCCAAGAATTTAAGTTTCCAAATAAAAAATAAATAAATAAAATAAATGAAAATAAAGTTTGTTGTTAAATAATAATAAACACTTAATAAATATATACGGTATATTTAAAAAAATGCATTCAATAAATAACATATTATACTACTAAAATAAATGTAAAATAAAATTCAACCATCTCACCCTCTGAGGCGGATTTGTGGATCAGGATCAAGACAGTGACACTGATGTGGATCTGAATCCGCATTATTACCAGCGAGTTTCAATCCAAAATTTACTTATTATTATATAGCCTGTTATTAGCCTATATCTTCTAATAAAAATGATAATCCTGTCGAAATGACTGTTCTCCAAGTGTAGTGAAAGTGAAGTTTTTAGTTCAGGTCCCTGTTGTCACAGAGCTACATGAGACGCAGCACGAGGTTTCCAGGGAAGCGGCGCTTTTCAGGGAAATGACCAGGGTTGCCAGGTTTTCACACCAAAACCCGCCCAAAAGCTCCTAGTCAAAACTAGCTCAAAACTGTTAAATGTTCAGTGATGGGAATAACGGCGTTATAAATAAACGGCGTTATTTTTTCAGTAACGAGTATCAAACGAATTACTGTTTCCCCCGTTACAACGCCGTTACCGTTACTGACAATAAAATGAGGCGTTACTATATTATATTAGAATTTTATTTTTCAGTTCATCTGAATGGATGCGCAGTGTAGCTGTATTTGACGTACCATAAACTCTAGTGTGAAGCGCACGACTCGCCGTCGCTTTCTCTCACATACACGCACGCAAAGAAAGACACAGAGCAAGAGAGTCTTTCATAACATGCAGGATTGACGCGCTACATGTAAACGATATTCTTTGTTGTATTTTCCTGTCAAAATAATGGAGTTGCTTTGGAATTCTTCAGCTGTTAAGGACTGCCGGTTTCTCTGGTAGTGGGCGGAGCTAATGCGCAAACGACAATCTCATTGGGTGGCGCTCACCTATTATCCTCCCTGTTTTGATTTCAGCAAATCATTTTGAGCGAACGCAGGCAACGTGATTAATATTCATGAACCCAGCAGCTCATTAATCCTTAGTGCGTTTTACATTGATGACAAATATGCATTCATACTTGGTTATTCTAATTACTAAAGTTCTATCATCATATAATATTAAATTATCATAATATTATATTATAATGCTTGACTGACTGATGCTAAGTGTCAGTAGATACATAGTGTAGATTCATGTACAATGTTTTATAATAATAATTTATTCTTTTTAGTGTCCATTTCATTAATTTAACATATTTAATATTAGGGGCACTCAAATTTGACATTTGAATTTGTTTTTAAAAAGTAACGCAATAGTTACTTTCCCTGGTAATTAGTTACTTTTATAATGATGTAAGTCAGTTACTAACTCAGTTACTATTTGTGAGAAGTAACTAATTACTTTTTTTAAAGTAACGTGCCCAACACCGTAAATGTTATAAATGTATTGCTGAAGTACACATTGCAAAGACTGTGAACTATGTACTGAATTGTGGAGTTAGACCGTTGGCTGTGTAAATCTAATTAAGCTGCTAGAGGGAGCATCCATTCAGTTTACAGCGGTATATGACAGTTGAGAGAGGCGGCAGCTTTCCCGCGAGTGGGCGTGGTTTTCTCGCCGCGGACACACCCCAGAGCGCATTTAGGCCACGCCCACAACGTGAAAGTACAGATACTCAGAGAAATTTTACTTAATTAAAAGTACAAGTATCTGATCAAAAACATACTCGAGTAAAAGTATAAAAGTACAACTTAAAAATTGTACTTAAGTACAATTAAGTACTTTAGTACTTTTTTTCCCTGGCAGACATACAGAAGTTTGGTTAAAGGGAGAAAACGAAACAAAATGCAATGGCACAGGTCAAACTCAAATGCAGCACAGCGGAACACACACACACACACACACACACACACAAAATTGCAGGGAAAGGGATTAAAAGGGAAACTATATATGATGCATTGTTTATCAGATGAACACAAACTAAGATCTAAATCATCTAAACTAATTAATCTCTCGTCCAAAAATGACACTTCAAAAACTACACAAAGTGAATATGACAGCCCCTGTTGTTAATTAATGAATCAGTGTTTTCTTAAGTGAAACGATAGGCATATGTAAGAAAATTACAAATACTACTATTTTAAACTTGACTGTCGTGTTCACTTTGTGTGGTTTCTGAAGTGGTCTACCTCAACATGCTTCCTCAGATTTGATGTTGAACGTTTGAAGCCAGACATTTACCTGAAAGTCACAACTGAAGTAGAAATGTGTGTGATTGATGTGTGAAAACAATGATCATTGGTTCTCACGTCAAGAACATGTTTGAGATTCCGTTTACCATATTTAATGTGCATAAGATAAAATAAAAATATATGTATTAACTTTTTAAGATTAAATAAAATTGTAAGGAGTAAAAAGTACTGTTTTTTCTTCAGAAACATAATCAAGTAAAAGTACCTACAAGTATACAGTTTAAATTGTACTTGAATAAATACAAATCCCCCAAAATAATACTTAAGTAATGAAGTAATATTACTCAAGATTTTACACCTCTGCATTTCTGACTTATAATAAAAAACAGAACGATATCTAAAAGCTGCTATGTGACACGGTGTACAGCAAACAAGCTAAAAAACCCAGAACTACGTTTTTATAAGCTGTCGACCGCAAAAAACGAGCGTTTAAGGACACAAACAGTTGTAGATTTCATGTCAGGGTATTTCACGTTGGGTTGGATCCTTTCTCTAACAAAACAAGGAAGGTAAGGAAAAGGGGTACTGACACAGACCAATAAAATTTAGTTTCTCAATATCTCCTCCTTTCAGGTTCACATAGGGTGGTGGTGAAATAATCCTTTGATATGGTGAAAAATAATGAATGGTTCCTGTCGCCGATTACGTTTCCGCCCAGTGGGTGCAGTTCTCAGAGTAGGCTAATATGACACGTTGCGCTCTACTTTTGTGTCCTTAAACACTCGTTTTTTGGGTCGACAGCATATAAAAACGTAGTTTGAGGTTTTTAGCTTGTTTACTGTACACCTTGTCACATAGCAGCTTTTAGGCATTGTTCTATTTTTTGTTAGCCTATTATTTTTCTTCCACAAGGAGGCAATGTAATGTTAATTGGCATTGTATTGAACAGATGCATTTATACTAAATACAAATGATAACACTAAAACACTCATTTATATGACTGAGTTGAAAACATAATGCACAGCAGGGTTTGACTAAATATTTATCTTCAAGAAAACAGGCAACAGTCCAAACAAGCTTATTCAGTAAAATACATTTTTAATATGTTTTTAAAAAAGGAGCTCACCAATGCATTTATTTGACCAAATACAGTAAAAATGGCAATAAATAAAAATAAAAATAAAACAAAACTATTACTGTGAAATATTATTACAATTTAAAATGACTGTTTTAATAAAAATATAATTTATTCCAAAGCTGAATTTTTAGGGGCCATTACTCCTGTGTTCAGTGTCACCCTTCAGAAATCATTTTCAAAACAAACAAACCAAAAAATTTTCTCAACCCAAAACTTTGGAACAGTTTTGTATAACTTTTGGATAGCAATATATTTTTCATAAATTAAGGGAATATCTTTGGAAACAAGGTTGAATGAGTTATAAATGCTGCAACACAACAGTAATCAAACTCATTCAATCCCCGCTCACTTACTTATTGTGCAGCGTTTACATTTACATTGCCTGCAGACTGAAGCGACCTGTAAGAAAGTGTTGTGTTCGTCACAGCTGGACAGGTACAACAACAATAACACAAATCAGCTACTAAGATGAGTAAGTTAACAGTCGGGTATTAAGATAAAACCCTGAAGTGCTGATAAAACAAACACAGACATAAACACAAGCACAAAGAAACCGAAAGCGGCGAGTTAAGCCTCTTAAAGCATTACAGCTGCTGTGTTTTGAGGAAGCAGATGTGGAGTGAATGTGATCACTGAACAAGGTCCACCGGCGCAAGGAGACGCTCATGTGGCTGCAAGCTCATCATGTGTATTTCTGCGCCACTGTGTCACTAAAAGGAAATGTTTGAGGCAAATACACCTGCTTTCAAGAGACCACACCATCTTATGTGAGAGCAGAGGATTTTAAACAGATTTTTCAAAAGTATTAGTAACTGTTTGTCCAAAAATGAAAAATTTGTTGAAATGTATTCATCATCAGGCCATCTGAGATGTAGATGAGTTTGTTTCTTCATCAGAACAGATTTGGGGACATGTAGCATTATATCACTTGCTCAGCAATGGATCCTCTGCAGTGAATGGGTGCCGTCAGAAGGAGAGTCCAAACAGCTGATAAACACATGACAATAATCCATAAGTAATCCACACCACTTCAGTCCAGTCCATTTTTGAATATCATGTTTGTAAGAAACAAATCCATTAAGACATTTTTTTTCTTTTTTTTCCCCAGCTAAAATCATTCCATAATATATTTTTAAAATAAGGTTAAAATAACATAAGCAGGGTTTTTATTTATTTGTACTTGCTTGCATATAATTCCTCTTTCTCGCTAACAAATAAAATACACACACACACATGTGCGCGCACACTCCTCCCCATTTATTTCTATAATTCCCTTTTACACAGAAAAGCCACTGCAGATCTTCAGATAGCTGCAATATGTTAAGAGCTCAGCGGTTGGTCTGACCTCCAGCAAAACACGGGTCAAGGGCACACAAACACTAACACTAAACCATCAAATCCCTGTCAAATGTCTCCACCCTCCCTTAATGCCCTTCATGCAAGTATCATCACACATGCATTCACAAGCAGCTGGATCACTGATATAAAAATGAGTCTCAAATGTTCTGAATAAACTTGGTTTTTCATTTCCAGGACGTGCTGCTGTTGGGAGTAATGAGGCGGAAAGAATCAACACGATGGCGTTTCATTCACAGAGACTCATGCTGCACTAACTACGGTGTCTTTCCTGAGGGATACTCCCTGTTATCATCCCAGAACCCTCACAACTAGACAACCGGTATCCCAAAAGTGTGTCCTCAAATCAGCTTCATGATCGTCACCAGCTGAACCTCACTGCGGCCATCATACAATCTACATGAAAATGATAATGAAAACAACATTTAGACATTTGCTGAAGACAATCTGAGTGCTTTCTTCATGCAAAACTCACTATAATCGATCAGATTCATAATTTTCATTTGGTTGATGACTGCAGTAGCGACCTTGACTTATCAAAAGTTTCAAATATACATTCTACAATACATCCAACTGATACACACACTAGCAGATCTGAACTGTGACACTGTTTGCATTGTCGCAAAATGTAACTATTATCAGCCAGCTCTTTATATATATATATATATATATGTATAGATATATATAGATAATATAAATATGTCCAGCTTTATCCAGATACATACAGTGAAATATACTGTATATATAGCAACACTTGGTTTCTTGTATCATTGCAAAATGTAAACTGTATTATCACTCAGCTTTAATTTGCACCTGTAAGGCATGAAGAAATTATACATAAACATAATGATTTTCTGAAAAGAAGCTTTGGAACGCTGTGTATTGCGAAAAGCACTTTATACATAAATTTAACTTATTTATCTATTTTAGAGACCAGTTTATCGCATACATGGAGACTTGACTTTTGACTTGTGCCAGAAAATATACAAATATAGCATAAAAAATATTTTAAAATCTGAAATGTAAATGTTTTCCTGTCTTTATAGTTTTTTTTTTTCGTATTCACCTTTCCCTAAAATTAAATCAAATGAATCAAAATCGTTCTGGAAAAATGGCAAAATCGTACACACACTTACACACACACACACACACACACACACACACACACACAGATAGTGAAATGCTGAGTTGTGTCGGTGTGGACTGTCCTGTGTGTGGCTCAGATGGTCAGCCCACTCTGACTGACACGTGAAAGTATAATTACAGTGGTTCAGCTAGACACGCCTTAAGAGTAAATCCCAAACATACACATAAACACACATATAAAAGCCTCACAGAACTGCCATCTCTGGCCTCTGTGTTTACAAACACACAGCACACGAGTCACACAGATGTGCTGAAGGGTGAACAGCAACAGATTTTATATGGTTAAAACCATATAAATAATTTATATAATTTTATACACAAAAATAAATCAATTTTGTTTAAACAAAAATAAATCAATAAAACAAGGTTTGCTCCTATTTACATAAATACCCATACTGTTCCCATAAATATAACTAGATAAACACACACACACACACACACACACATGAATGTTGAGACAGATGTCCAGTCTAACAGATGTTTTGTGAATGTTTATCCTGATTGAAAGAGAGAAAATAAAGCTCTACTAAAATTTAATTAACAGACAGAAATGACATGAAACTAAGCAAACGAGAGGGAGATCTAATTATTTTATATCCTCCAATACAAATCAAATACATAATTATCTAAATTTTTTTGCAACAGAAAAACATTGTGTAGTTTATATATAAATTATATAAACAACTGTATATATATTTTCGAATTTGGGTTGTGTGTATATATATATATATATATATATATATATATATATATATATATATATGCATATATGAAGAGTTCAGATGCAAAGCCTCTAAGTGCCGTTTGAAATTCATTTCTAAAATTAGCATTTTATCAGGCTCCTATGATTCTGTTCAGTTATTTCACTTTAATAGCAATGAAAAGAACCTATTCATTGCCATTAATGTAAAATTTCCAAACTTACACATAGGAGCCTGATAAAAATGCTCATTTTAGAAGAAAATTTCAAACGGCATTTAGAGGCTTTTGCATCTGAACTCTTCATATATATATACACAACCCGAATTCCGAAAATGTTGGGACGTTTTTCAAATTTGAATAAAATGAAAACTAAAAGACTTTCAAATCACATGAGCCAATATTTTATTTACAATAGAACATAGATAACATAACAAATGTTTAAACATTTTATTTACAATTTTATGCACAAAATGAGCTTATTTCAAATTTGATGCCTGCTACAGGTCTCAGAATAGTTGGGACGGGGGCATGTTTACCATGGTGTAGCATCTCCTCTTCTTTTCAAAACAGTTTGAAGATGTCTGGGCATCGAGGTTATGAGTTTCTGGAGTTTTGGTGTTGGAATTTGGTCCCATTCTTACCTGATATAGGTTTCCAGCTGCTGAAGAGTTTGTGGTCGTCTTTGACGTATTTTTCGTTTAATGATACGCCAAATGTTCTCTATAGGTGAAAGATCTGGACTGCAGGCAGGCCAATTCAGCACCTGGACTCTTCTACTACGAAGTCTTGCTGTTGTAATAGCTGTAGTATGTGGTTTTGCATCGTCCTGCTGAAATACACAAGGCCTTCCTTGAAATACACGTCATCTGGAGGGGAGCATATGTTGCTCTAAAACCTTTATATACCTTTCAGCATTCATAGTGCCTTCCAGAACATGCAAGCTGCCCATACTGTATGCACTTATGCACCCCCATACCATCAGATGCTGGCTTTTGAACTGAACGCTGATAACACGCTGGAAGGTCTCCCTCCTCTTTAGTCCGGAGGACACGGCGTCCGTGATTTCCAACAAGAATGTCAAATTTGGACTCATTTGACCATAGACCACTTTTCCACTTTGAAAGAGTCCATTTTAAATGAGCCTTGGCCCACAGGACACGACGGTGCTTCTGAACCATGTTCACATATGGCTTCCTTTTTGCACGATAGAGCTTTATTTGGCATCTGCAGATAGCACGGCAGATTGTGTTTACCGACAGTGGTTTCTGGAAGTATTCCTGGGCCCATTTAGTAATGTCAATGACAGAATCATGCCGATGAGTGATGCAGCTAATCATGTTACAGACCTGATGTCAATTAACTTATTTAGTTGCTAGATGTTCTTCCAGCTGAATCTTTTCAAAATGTCTTGCTTTTTTCAGCCCTTTGTTGCCCCTGTGCCAACTTTTTTGAGACCTGTAGCAGACATCAAATTTGAAATGAACTCATTTAGTGGATAAAAGTGTAAAATTTCTCAGTTTAAATATTTGTTATGTTCTCTATGTTCTATTGTGAATAAAATATTGGCTCATGTGATTTGAAAGTCTTTTAGTTTTCATTTTATTCAAATTTAAAAAATGTCCCAACATTTCTGGAATTCGGGTTGTATGCATATATATATATATATATATATATATATATATATATATATATATACATAATAGTCGTATATGTCATTCTCTGTTTTTTTTTTTCATTACTAAAAACAGCTTGAATCAGATCCAGATAAATGAACTTGAGGTCATTTGCATGGAGAGACTAAGATATTATTGTAGAATTAAGGACAGTGTGTGTAAATCTTCAGTAAAAGTGGTTGCGTAACAGAACGCAGTACTTAAGGCCGAGAGAGTGAAAGCACAAATGAAGACTTTATATTATGGCTTAAAAACTGAGACAAGGGCATAACAGTGTCACTGAGCTCACTCAACAGATTCTCTCTTTATTTGAATTTGATATATGAAAAAAGAAATAAAGAACCCATTGTGAAATGCTGACTGTTCACATTAAAACGTTTGACTGACAGCATGAAATGACGGTGGTGTCATATCAGGAGATTCTCTAAAACATCTGATTAGCAGATTGGGTCACTTTCTGTCTGAATGTAGATTCAGAGATGATCAGTGTGCTCTTCTCGTGACTCATGACACCCGGATGTCCTCAGATTCAGACTCTGGTCTGGGTCAGCGCTGGTCTGGGCTGGATTGGGAGGAGAGCGGTGACCCCGTTTTGTGTCTGACATGGCAAAGCCTCATGCCATTTGTGTGTGTGTGATTAAGTTTGTGTGAAAGGCTAATGTGTCGGGTTAGGATTAGCATTTAACATGAAGCTGGGTGACACATGAAACACACGAGCTGAATAACTGAAGGCAAAAGGTGCTGCAGTTCAGGGTTATTATACTTTAGATATTTCGAGGAAGTTTTATGTCTGTTTTATGTTTTCAATTCAATTCACTATTAGCTTTTTCCAGTGTTTTCTAGTTTCAGTTTAGTTGTAGATTTACATGATTACATGATATTTTATAAATTATTTTGATAAAATATAGACTATGAATTATATATATATATATATATATATATATATATACAGTATATATAAGATATTTTACATATTATTTATATATTACACTGTGTTAAATTAGTTTTCTCACTGTTAGTTTGCTTTTTAGTGTTTTTCTTTTTTATTTGATACATAAAATATATCAAACTTATTAACTATAGAACTATATGTATTAGGTATTTCATATTATTAATATTATGATATTCATTATATTTAGATTACTTAATTTTAAGTGTTTTTTATTTATTTTTATATTATCTATTTTGTATTCTTTTTATATTTCATTTTTATTTCATTCTAGTTAGTACATTAAAATGTTTTTTTTGTTTTTTTATCAGGTTCAGTTTTTCACATGAAGTGTGTGTTTTATACTGTTTTATACTGAACGTTGGGTTCACGTTGTGCTGTCAGCAGCCCGCGGAGTTGTTTTGTCTGGTCATGTGATTAAAGTGTCTATTCAATAAACCTCTTTTTGGATGATTGCTTTATCCACAGGACGTCCGGCAAACTCTCATTACCAGTGGTCAGAGAAATTCTTTGGAAAACCTTCATGTGTGCGTCAGAGATTTCGACTGAATTACACAGAAATTTCCATATCTCTAATTAAAAACATGGCTGCGGCTAAACCTGAAATGTTCAATCCCAGCCGTCCCCTATAAACCCAGATATTAGAATTGTTCTGCTTCTGAAACTCATCTGTCTAAAGAGCCGCTTGGCATTTATCATTCATACAAAACATCAGTGCATATTTTATGTTTTAAAGGAAAAGTTCAGCCAAAATGTAACTAATTTTATCACCCTCATATCAACAAGAATTTCTTTTGTATGGTTTGAATTAAGCTCAACCATTTATAGATCCATTTACTTTCATTGTATGAAAATGTGCTTCATTAGAAACACCAACAAAAGCACATTTTTATGGTCAGATCAGGTAGAAATAGCTTCTTAAGATAACAAAAACGCCACATTTTCACACATAATATTGCTCATTAGCTACAAGTTAAATGAGACGGTACACAGTGCAAAGTCAGATTTTGACATTATACAGCCAATAGTAAAAACCAAATGCTGGTGTTCACGTGAACATTTTCGAGAAATCAGAATGAGTGCTTATTTAGTTGTTTTGGAGCCGAACCTCAGACATTAATAAACTAAATGCACTGACAGTGATCCACGGCATATCAGTAATGAGCTTTAGTCCTAATGAGACTATCGCTGTGATGCTGCTTTGGCTTGAGCAGAGTTTTATCACTGATTGACTGTAGCTCGGCTCAAATGCCCTGGCAATCATTTCACATCTCCAACCAACCAGACTAATGCAGACTATAAAATCTGGATGTTTCTGTTGTTTTTCCTCTGCTTTTTAACCTAAACCCTACGATATTGCATTTAATATATATATTTCTAAGGGCTTTGCTGTAAAACCTGTTGCACACAATCTACTACATGCCTTCTGTCATCTGATTGATAGTTAATGTTCTTAGCAAGTATGTTTATTTTCTTATTCATTTCTCCATCATCACTGTATCACATTGCATTATCTATTTTATTAATCATAAAACTGAGCAAATAAATACAGTGCCTATAAAAAGTCTTCATACCCCTTCATTTTTTTCACATTTTGTAATGTTGCTGCCTTATGTTAAACTGCTTTAAATTACTTTTATTTCCACATCAATCTACACTCTATACACCATAATGGCAAAGCAAAAAAATGTTTTTTAACATCTTTGCAAATTTATTAAAAATAAAAAAACTTCAATGATTCCATTGCATAAGTAATTATATACCCTTATCTTGGACAGTTGAAATTTAGCTCTGGAGCATTCATATTGCTTGTAGATATTACTGCACTTTGAGTGAAGTTATCCTGTGGCAAATTCAGTTGAATGTGTATGATTTGGAAAGGCACACACGTCTTAATAAAAGATCTAACAGCTGAAAATGCATATTAGAGCAAAGACCAAGCCCTGAGGTCAAAAAAACTGCCTATAGAGCTCAGAAACAGGTTTACGTCAAACCACACATCTGAGGAAGAGTTCAGAAAAAAATTCTGCTTCATTGAAGAGTCACAGAAGCATGTAGTCTCTGTTACCCTTAATGGAAGAAGTTTGAAACAACCAGGACTCTTCCTAGAGCTGACCTCCTGGCCAAACTGAGCAACTGATGGAGAAGGGCTTTGGTTAGAGTGGTGACCAAGAACCTGATGGTCACTCTAGTTGAGCTCCATGAACATATGTGGAGATAGGAGAAACCTACAGAAGGACAAACATCGCTGCAACACTCCACCAATATGTGCTTTATGCTGGTGTGGCCAGATGCTATCCTCCCCTCAGCGAAGACACATGAAAACACACTTGGAATTTGCAAAAAAGCACCTAAAGGACCCTCAGACTGTGAGAAACAAGATTCTCTGGTTTGATGAATCTCAATTCCAATCATCATGTTTGAAGGAAACCGGGCATTGCTCATCACCTGCAGAGTACCTGTCAGGGTGCGGGTGACAGAGGACTCAGATGCAGAGTAAGAGAAGGGAGAAACCTTTATTCTCACCACAAAACACAAAATAACATCAACGATATTTAACAGCCGCTTAGGGAAGCGGAGAATCCAGAGCTGGCCGGCAGAGTCTGCGGACCACACAAGCTGCTGGATCTCCGTGCTACGAGTCCTGCAGCACAAGGGAACAGAGAGTCAGAATAAAGAACGTGAATCTCATACAGCACACGAACAAGGACAAAACAATCTACTCACAACGAGGAACAGAAAACAGGGACATATAAGGGAGTGGGGAAATGAGCGACAGGTGGGGGAGAGTCAGCTCGTGATCCGCGCACTCCCGCAGCACGATCAGCACTGATTGCCCAGACCATGAGCTGCCGAACCTGACAGGACAACACAGACAACAAGAGGAGCCGAGAGGGCACCCTGAACCGTGACAGTACCCCCCACCTCAGGGACGCCTCCTGGCATCCCCGGAGGACTCACCACCACGCTGATGAAACTGATCAATGAGAGCGCGGTCCAGAATGTCACGAGCCGGAATCCAGCATCTCTCCTCCGGACCATAACCCTCCCAGTCTACCAGGTATTGGTAACCTCTACCCCTATGCCTCACATCAATGAGCCGCCGCACAGTATAAGCTGGTGACCCCTCGATGAGTCTAGGAGGTGGAGGGGCAGAGATCAGGGGCTGGAGGGGGGAGCGAAAGACGGGCTTGATCTTGGAAACATGGAAAACCGGGTGGATCTTCTTAAACTGTGGGGTTAATTTGAGCCGCACCATCACCGGACTGAGCACCTTGGCAATAATAAACGGTCCAACAAATTTGGGTCCCAGTTTACGTGCAGGAAGTCTGAAGTTAATGTCCTTAGAAGACAACCAGACCTTCTGACCACACACGTAAAGTGGGGGCTTGGTACGGTGACGGTCCGCCGATGCCTTGTTCCTCTCGCCAGTCCGAGTGAGGGCTTCTCTGGCGATCCTCCAAGTACGGAGGCATCTCTGAATAAACGCATGCGCGGAAGGAACAACGGCATCGGATTCTTGAGAGGGGAATAATGGTGGCTGGTAGCCTAAACAGCACTGGAAGGGAGATAAACCCATAGACGAGACCGGGAGGGAGTTATGCGCGTACTCGACCATGGTTAACCTGGAACTCCAAGATGACGGTTCAGCAGACGCCACACAGCGCAGAACCCTCTCCAAATCCTGGTTGGCACGCTCAGCCTGACCGTTAGTCTGCGGGTGATATCTGGAGGATAGGCTCGTAGTCGCCCCCAGCTGTCGACAGAACTCTGTCCAAAACTTAGACACAAACTGGGGACCCCTGTCAGAGACCACGTCCACCGGGAGGCCATGAATGTGGAAAACGTGGTTCAAGACAATAGTCGCTGTTTCCCTCGCTGAGGGCAATTTGGGAAGGGGAATAAAATGGACCGCCTTTGAGAACCTGTCCACCACAGTGAGGATTACGGTCTTGCCATTAGATGGAGGCAAGCCAGTAACAAAGTCCATCGCTATGTGTGACCAGGGTCGCAAAGGGACCGACAACGGCTGGAGTAGCCCTGCTGGGGGTCGATTAGAACCCTTAACCACAGCACAAATCGGACAGGTCGACACGAACCGTCGAGCATCCTGCGCCATGGATGGCCACCAGAACCGCTGCTTGATTAACCTATAAGTACGAGTCGCTCCAGGGTGGCAAGCTAGGTTAGAAGAGTGGCCCCACTGTAGGACGCTTGTTCGGACTGACTCGGGCACGAACAGCAGACTCTCTGGGCACCCCGCGGGAACCGTAGCGTCGCCAAGTGCCGTGCAGACCTTGGACTCCACTCCCCAGGTGACAGCCGCCACAACCCGTGCGGGATGCAGAATAGCCACAGGGGGGGTGGGACTAGCCTCAGCCTCAAAGATACACGACAGTGCATCAGGTTTACCATTCTTAGAGCCAGGGCGATAAGAAATGGTAAACCTGAAACGTCCGAAAAATAACGCCCAGCGAGCCTGCCTAGAATTTATTCTCTTGGCGGTGCGGATGCTCTCCAGATTTTTATGGTCAGTCCAAACAATAAACGGAAACTCTGCGCCCTCTAACCAGTGACGCCACTCCTCCAGCGCCAGCTTGACAGCTAGTAACTCCCTATTCCCGATGTCGTAGTTCCATTCCGTGGGGGTTAAACGATGAGAAAAGAAGGCGCAGGGATGTATTTTCTCGTCTGAAGATGATCTCTGAGACAACACTGCCCGAACCCCCACCTCAGACGCATCCACATCCACAATGAACTGCCGAGCCGGGTCAGGGGTAGTTAAAATGGGAGCCGAAATGAACCGACTCTTTAAACTCTCAAACGCAGTTTGGGCCTGCGACGACCAACAGAATCGTTTCTTAGTGGAGGTGAGATCCGTCAGAGGAAGGGTGAGCTGACTAAAGTTCCGAATGAACCGCCTGTAAAAATTGGCAAACCTCAGAAAACGCTGGACCGCTCTACGATTATCTTGGGTGGGCCAATCAGAAACAGCCTTTACCTTGGTGAGATCCATTCGGATACCTTCAGGCGAGAGAATAAATCCCAGGAACGGAGCCGTGAAACTGGCACTTCTCCACCTTGGCAAATAAACGATTCTCCAGCAGTCGCTGGAGCACTCGCCTGACGTGCTGGACATGATCGCTCTTGTTCTGGGAGAAGATCAGGATGTCGTCAATGTATACAAAAACAAACCTATCGACCATGTCTCTAAGCACGTCGTTGACGAGTGCCTGGAAGACCGCTGGGGAGTTAGAAAGGCTGAACGGCATGACCAAGTATTCAAAATGCCCCGTATGGGTGTTAAAGGCGGTCTTCCATTCATCCCCCTCCCTAATCCGAACCAAGTGATAAGCACTGCGGGAGGTCCAACTTCGTAAAGATGGTTGCCCCCTGCAAGAGCTCGAAGGCCGATGACATCAACGGCAAAGGGTAACGATTCTTTACCGTGATGTCATTCAACCCCCGATAGTCGATACAGGGGCGAAGCGAACCATCCTTCTTCTCCACGAAGAAGAACCCCGCCCCAGCTGGAGAGGAAGAGGGACGGATAATGCCTGCTACCAGAGAATCGTGAATATACCTCTCCATGGCCTCCCTCTCCGGACCGGACAGAGAGTAAAGGCGCCCCCTAGGTGGAGAAGTGCCAGGCAAGAGGTCAATCACACAGTCGTACGGGCGGTGCGGAGGCAGAGTTGAAGCTCAGGACTTACTGAACACCGCTCTCAACTCATGGTAAGCCTCCGCCAGGCTCACCGGCTCCTCCTGTAACACAGAACAAGACATGACCGGGGAAAAAGCAGCACCCAAACACTGGGCTAAACAGAAAAGGCTCCAAGCCAAAACAGAATTGTGAGCCCAATCAATATGGGGGTTATGTTTAACCAACCAGGTGTGACCCAACACCACTGGAGCGGTGGGCGAGTGAATAAGGATCTCCTCAGCATGATTACCAGACAACGTTAATGTAACAAACTGAGTGACATGGGTAATCTTGGTAAGTAGGGTGCCACAAAGAGTCCTAGCAGAAATAGGTTCGGCCAGGGCAACAGACGAAATTCCCAGGTGTGTGGCCAATCCAGAATCCATAAAATCGCCCTCCGCTCCAGAGTCGATCAATGCAGAAACCTGGAAAACAGCTCCCCTGAACCGTAATGAAGCTTGAAACTCAGAACGACCACCAGATGGCAGTCGAGTAGTCGTGACGCTCACCATATGCTCTCCCTTGCGTGATAAGCGTCGCCCCGCTACAGGGCACGAAGCTGCCACATGACCCGCCTCACCGCAGTAGAGACACAGCTGATTAGCCAAGCGACGCCGTCGCTCCCCCACAGTCAACCGCGCTCTTCCGACCTGCATAGGCTCCTCCTCCAGGAGGACGAGACGTTGAGACAGCGTGTCACAAACTGTTACAGTCTCGGTGCCCGTGACGAGCTCACGGGGGAACCCCCCTCTTCGGTGCCGGGAACGGAGAGCAATCCGGTCGTCGACTCGAATGGCGAGGTCGATCAACCCATCCAAGCCAGCCGGCAGCTCAAGGGAATAGATCTCGTCCTTCACATGCTCAGCCAAGCCGTGGAGGAAGTGATCCCAGAGTGCCTTCTCATTCCAGCCGCAGGAGTGAGCGTACGAAACTCAGTGGAGTAACATGACACGGACTGCTCGCCCTGCTGAAGCAGCGACAAGACTCGTGCCGCCTCAATTCCCCGAGCTGAGCGATCAAACACCTTGCGCAGCTCCTCCGAGAACGCCTCCAATGACTGACAGCAGACATGCTCGCCATCCCACATGGCCGTGCCCCACTCCCTCGCTTGACCCACCAAGAGCGTAATGATGTACGCTACCCTGGAAAGCTCCGTGGGAAAACAGGAAGGCTGGAGAGCGAAGATCAGCGAGCATTGGGACAGAAATGACCGACATGAGTTGGGCTCACCCGAGTAAGGAGTGGGCGGATTAAGCCGCGGCTCCGCGTGTAGCCTGCGCTGCAGCAGGGCTGACCTGTAACTGGTCCAGCCGTTCTACCAACTGGTTAAGCTGGAGCGAAACCTCCGAATAGGCGCGACGAGAAGCCTCGAGTTCTTCCTGCTGCCGACCCAGTAGAATGCCCTGCTGCGAGAGGGCTCGGCGCAGCTCCGTTTCCTCTGCTGAATCCATGCGTGGTGAGTAGATTCTGTCAGGGTGCGGGTGATAGAGGACCCAGATGCAGAGTAAGAGAAGGGAGAAACCTTTATTCTCACCACAAAACACAAAATAACATAAACAATATTTTATTATCTTAGGGAAGCGGAGAATCCAGAGCTGGCCGGCAGAGTCTGCGGACCACACAAGCTGCTGGATCTCCGTGCTATGAGTCCTGCAGCACAAGGGAACAGAGAGTCAGAATAAAGAACGTGAATCTCATACAGCACACGAACAAGGACAAAACAATCTACTCACAACGAGGAACAGAAAACAGGGACATATAAGGGAGTGGGGAAATGAGCGACAGGTAGGGGAGAGTCAGCTCGTGATCCGCGTACTCCCGCAGCACGATCAGCACTGATTGCCCAGACCACGAGCTGCCGAACCTGACAGGACAACACAGACAACAAGAGGAGCCGAGAGGGCACCCTGAACCGTGACAGTATCATCCCAAAAGTAAAGTGTGCTGGTAACAGCCTCATGCTGTGGGGCTATTTTTCAGCGGCAGGGACTGAGGGACTCGTCAGAGTAGAAGAAAAGCTCAATGCACCAAAATATAGAGATAGCCTAAATGAAAACCCGGTCCAGAACATTCAGAACCTCAGACTGGGCAGAAAGGTCCACCTTCCAACAGGACAATGACCCTAAGCACACAGCAAGAGTGGCTTATAGACAACCCTGTGAATGTCCTTGAGTGGCCCATCATACCCAAAATGACTTGAGGCTGTAAAAGTGATTCAGCTAAGTACTGAGTTAAGGGTATGAAGACTTATGCAATGTACTTATGTCAGTGTTTTTTTATTTTTAATTATTTTACGAAGTTGTGACAATTCTGTTTTTGCTTTGGCATTATGGTGTATGGAGTGTAGATTAATGTGGAAAAAAAAGTAATTCAAAGCAGTTTAAAAGGATAGTTCACCCAAAAATGAAAATTTGATGTTTTATCTGCTTACCCCCAGGGCATCCAAGATGTAGATGACTTTGTTTCTTCAGTAGAACACAAACGAAGATTTTTAACTCAAACCGTTGCAGTGTGTAAGTCATATAATGGCAGTCAATGGGCTCCATGGCTTTGAGAGTCAAAAAAACATACACAGACAAAACCTAATTAAACCCAGCGGCTCGTGACGATACATTGAGGTCTAAAGACATGAAACGATTGGTCTGTGCAAGAAACTGAACAGTATTTATATCATTTTTTACCTCTGATACAACGCAATGTCCAACTGTCCTGAATGCGTTCACAACAGCCGGCGCGTAACGCGTCTTCTTGCTTCATGGCGGATCACAGACTTATAAGTGCATTACCGCCACCTATCCCTCAAATGGACCATTGACACTCCTCTAAGAAGAAGAAGACGTGTTACGTGCCGGCTGTTGTGAACTCGCTCAGGACAGTTGGACATTGCGGTGTATCTGAGGTAAAAAACGATATAAATACTGTTCAGTTTCTTGCACAGACCAATCGTTTCATGTCTTTAGACCTCAATGTATCGTCACGAACCGCTGGGTTTAATTAGGTTTTGTCTGTGTGTTTTTTTTTCTCTCTCAAAGCCGTGAGTCCCATTGACTGCCATTGTATGACTGACAGACCGCAACGGTTTGAGTTTAAAATCATCGTTTGTGTTCTACTGAAGAAACAAAGTCACCTACATCTTGGATGCCCCGGGGGTAAGCAGATAAACATCAAATTTTCATTTTTGGGTGAGCTATCCCTTTAACATAAGGCTGCAACATAACAAAACGTGAAAAAAATGAAGGCGTATGAAGACTTTTTATAGGCACTGTATCATCTTACTAAGACATTATTGGGAGATATATCGTGACAACTGATATTTATATGCATTTAATATAAGTAGTCTATTACTATTATAAAAATCTTATTGATTTACATTCAACTATCAGAGTTTCTTAATCTTTGGCCATATAAATAACAGCAACCAAACTGCATATTTTTGCTCAGTTTGGGCATCTGAATAAAATATAGGTGCTTTTTCCACCTTGAGTGTGAGCTCATTATTCTCTCTGTATCATATTATATGAGTCATAAAAGCCTGATGTTTCAAATTTGATGCAAAACATAATTTCTTTTACATATATATTTTGTCTAAAGGCTCAATAAACTGTCCAATTAAAAATACTGACTAGTATTTCATTTGTCAGACTAAACAGGGTTAAGTTTCTCCAAAGCAAAGAAGTAGGCTATAAAGCAACAGATGTCTGAACTGAAGCATTCCTAGATGTTCATCTAAACACACGTGCAACTCTGGATGCAAAGGAAAAGCCCTGCCCATTTCTGCCACCATCGCAAACTGCAGCAGCACTTCAACTCATTCGATCGACAGCACCATCTTCTCTATCCCTCTCCGTTGTTTATTAAATATAGGCCAGCTGTGCGCATCACAAATCCCCAAATGATTGCCTTTCGGGTCTTTTTTCGCCTCACGCCATTGGCTGACCGCTGGCCTGATTTCCATAGATCTGCATGTGCGAGCATGTGAGACAGTACTTAACACACGCAAACCCCGGCGCTCACACGCACGTTCAGATAGACACAAGATGCAGCTGTTATCCCACTGTGCTCTTTAGACAGCAGCTGGTCTGACTCTCTCATCCTTCATCAGCCGACGCTCTTCTGTTAGCTGAAGCATGCGACGATTGCTGGACAGCAGCTGGATAAAGTTTGGACCTGCTGGAAGAGATGACTGGGTGTCTGGGTCCCCATCGCCTCCTACCGCAGAACAACGACTACAGGTTGGTGAACAATCCCATTCAAGATGAAAGCTGTTATGATTCAAGATGAGGTTAAGGAAATGGACAGAAGATTGGAGATTAGACCAGAACAGTTCCAAAAATAAAGGTTCCAAATAGGTGGAGATGTCATAGAAGAACCATTCTGAGAACATTTCAGTGAACAGTTCTTAAAAGAACCATGTTTTTCTTTGTTTGAAGAACATTTAAATAATCCAAAGAACCTTTTAACTCTATAAAGAACCCTTTGTGCAATCGAAATTGTGCAATTCACTTTTGTTTTGACTTAAATTTTGATGCTGTGATGATCTGAAGTACCAGTTGTGATCTCCACAGGGGTTCATTTGAGGTGACACAGTGGTTTGGCGTAAATGAAGGGGTTTAAAGGACCAAAATATCTAATCTAGTTGAAAAGCAGCATTATGTGATTAGTGTTTGTAAAACGGTTGGAGAAGCACTAGATTTTGGGATGCAGTCCAGTTAGGGTGGACGCACTGGTTCTGGATTAGTGAACAGCTGTATTTATTAAAGAATGGTTGCTTTACTTCAATGCAATACTTCAGTGTTTTTGAAAAAAAAAAATTAAATGAAAGACGTTGCAGGATGAGGCCATTCAAGAAGATATTGGATCCATCAGTGGATATGCTGCATATAGCCGATAGGTTCAGCAAAGAGTTTTTTAAAATTTATTTCCAAGATCACTTTTCACTGTAGTCTTGATATGGCTCTCTAAGACTTAAAAATGTTATTTTATAGGTTTTTGAAATCATTCTTTTTGTTTCTTGATTCATTAAAGCATCATATGGTTTTCTCATGAAATAGAGGATAAGACGTTTAGTTTGGAAATGAAAGAGTTTGTTAGGCCATATGAAATTTGTGCAAAGATCAATCTTCTCTTTCATCATATTTCATTTTTCTATCTAGTTTCATACATTCAGATGATATCTCACTAGCTACTAAAAACAGCTGGTTAGCCTACTGTAGATTTTCTCCCAGCCTGGTCTGGTTTAAAAGGGTTTTTAGGCTCTTTTCAGTTTGTTAGACTGTCAAACCAGCTGGTTGTCCAATTAAACCAAGTATATCCGATCTCATGGGAAAACAGAAATATTTTATGAAGTGGCGATTTTGTATAAATTTTAGAAAAAAGCAAGGTCCACTATTCAGGTTGAAATGTTATCTTACCATTTTTTCAGTGTTGAACATTTGAAGACCAGCTTAAACCAGATAAGACCAGCAAACCAGCTATTTTACAATAAGCAGGCCTTCAAAAACATTTACATTTAATCATTTAGCAGACACTTTTATCCAAATGTGGAAGCAATCAAAATCAACAAAAGAGCAATGATATGCAAGTGCTATGACAAGTCTCAGTTAGCCTAGTACATGTAGCAAGTTTTATTTTTTTTTTTAATTATATAATCAATAAAAAGAAAACAGATACAATATAAAAAGAATATAGCAAGCTAGTGTTCGAGGCCTTAATTATATACTAATAAATAAAAAGAAAACAAATAGATAGAATACAAAAAGAAGCTATAGTGTTAGTTTTTTTTAAAGAAAACAAGCAGTTAGTAAATGAAGAGAGTGCAAGTCTTTAAAAAAAATAGAATTAGAATAGAGAGTGCTAGAGTCAGTGGGTGGAAGTGGGTCAAATGAAGATGGAAGAGATGTGTTTTTAGCCGATTCTTGAAGATGGCTAAGGACTCAGCTGCTCCGATTGAGTTGGGAAGGTCATCCCACCAGCAGGGAACAGTTAATGTAAAAGTCCGTGAAATGATTTTGTGCCGCTTTGGGATGAACAATAAAGCGACGTCCACTTGCAGAACACAAGCTTCTAGGGCACAAAACAGTCTTAAGTAGCCTAATCAATTTAGGTAAAGGGGAGCCAGTGGTGGTTTTGCAGGCAAACATTAATGCCTTAAATACAATACTATAAATACAAACGTTCAAACTCCTGAACTCAAGTAACCCATGATGTCCTTTGCCCTATAGGGTTACCACTGGAATGAGCTTTTGAGTGAAAACGACGGGAAATCAGAGCTTATCCTGTACGTGGTTCTCCCGCTGGTCGCGCTCCTCATGTTCGGTGTCGCGTTTGTCCTTCTTTACCGAAGATTCAGGCAGAGCAAGCTCGGACTGGCAACATCATCGCGCTGGACCTGCAGGACCCGGAGCGCAACGCGGAGATTCTGTCGTCGCTCACCGGGAACGCAGAGCGGCTCAACAGCTCCAGCTCGGACTTGTCTGACGGGGTTTTCCTCATGGTTTACCTCCCGCCGCCCTACGAGGACACGCTGACGAAGATAACGCGGGCCGCCAGCCTCAGCAGCGGGAAAGACGTCGAGTCCATCAAGATCGAAGACCTCGAAGCCAAACTGTGCCCAGAGCTCATATCCAGCGGGGAGTTTGTCTGAGACAGAACTACTACAGAGACACCGGAGCTAGTTGTCACAGAACCCTGCTGGGAAAAAACTAAACAAACAAACAAAAAAAAAACAATAGAACCATCACAAAAATGATAATGGTTTACACTACAAATACCATTACAAACCATCAATTTTTAACAATTAAAAAATTGTTTCCTGTAGTGTGTTTATGTTCCATTAGGATTTATTGGTTTTAACATGCCACCAATAGAAGGTGACCAATCATCAGTAGAGACCCACAGGGTCCATTACAGTTTCCATTAAAATCAATACAATTCCCATTATAACCAGTAAACCCATTACTAATTTTATGATGGTGTCTATTGTTTTTTTTTCAGCAGGGAGTGAAGATGACACAAGGGCTATCTCAGTTTTTCTTTCACATAAATGCTCATATTCTCCACAACTTCTTGTCTGTTGGTTGAAGTCTACAAACTAAAACAACAGAGGAAAAACTTGTATGTAAAAAGTATGTGCCTGAAATATTCACTTGAGTAAAACTGTACCCCCCACCCCATATTAACCCGTGAAAGTGCGTATAAATAGAACGCCAAATAAAAATGAAAACTCGTGGTACTGAAAAGCAAAAATGGACTTTGGCGTGTCTGTGCTACGTGATGGGTAGGATTAGGGTTGTGGGGTAGATGCGTATCATATGCATGCGAAAACTGCGTATTATATGCACGCCAAACACGTTTGTATCACATGAACGCCAAAGTCCATTTTCCGTTTTTATTTGGCGTACTATTTATACGCATTTTCATGAAACCGGGCTGATTCTGAACTGAATTTTGCAGGGATTTTATACTGTAACATAATAAATCTATACAGAATTAAACCTCTTGATATTCATATTAGCTTTGCATTACAACAATGTATTGTATACTACATCGACATGAGAGTAAATCTTTGTGCTTGTTTTTACAGTAGGCTAAGTAATCACCATGTGTTTTACTTTGAAATACTGCCTAGTTAGACGCACTTTGTGTTGTACCACAATTTTTAGTAGAGGCATCAGTATTATGTCACTTTTTATATCTGCAAGACTGCATCAGTCCTCGTTTGCATTTAAATATAAAGCACAATCCTGGTAAGTTTTGCATTATCATGTAGTTATCTAAACTATTTCTAATAAAGACCATATTAAAGACTGCTAAGTGTCACTGAACTTTTTGCCCACATGCAGTTTGTTAACAAGCACGCCATCTAGTGGAAGTTCTATGTACTTAGCATTTTGCCTACTGAATACTGCCTAATAGTAAATAACTTACTGTATTTACCTGAACGTCTTTGTTTTCCATCCGATTTGGATTGGCTTTGGCAATAAAATGGACATAAACATTCAGCGCAAAACGTTCAACATCAGACACACGGGCCTCAATTAAATTCATGAGCACAACACTGCTTTTCAAATGGTTTTAATCACTCATATAGTACAAAACACAAGCTTGTGCTGGGATTTTGTTGTCTTGCAAGAAAGCTACGAATATAAATGCACATAAATGCAAAAGTAAAGCAGGGTGATACTAGAGGTCAAGACTTTAGGGCGTTTGACAGTCGGCGAAGTATGAAGAGGCCTTCATGGCCATACACTCTGGCTGGTGGATCAGTGAGATCCTATCATAGGAAAATAGAAAACATGAAAATATGATTTAAAATTTTTTTTTTTTTTTTTTAGAAAAGCTGGTTTAGTCAAGCCAGTGATATTAGCTATTGTAGTGATCTCAATACCAATTTTTAACATGCATGCAAACAGTAAATACGTGTTTTCCATGAATTGGTTCTTGTTCTTGTTTCATTCACTTACATTTCGTGGATGTGTCTAGCAGCTTTGCGGTCAGGAATCGGTGCAGTTCTGTTATAATCAGATGAACACAATATCAGGACACTTGCACTCACCTGCTTTATGAGGATTCACTACTAATATAATTTCTACATGAAATAAATATTAATACTACAGTCTGCAAAATTAATTAATACATCTACAAACAATGATGCATTATGTTATAGCACAGTTAATTAAATCATACTGCACTTGATAATATATGATTTCTGACATTTGTGTGCTCTATTAAATTACTCACACTGCATTTACAAGGGCCTGGACACAGGCTATGTCATCACTGGTGTTATCGTCAATCAGCTCTGAAAAGGAGAAAAATCACATTTCATTTTAGAAAATATTTATACATATAAAAAAGTCTTTTCTGCTCACCAAGGCTGCATATATTTGGTTGGATATAGAGTAAAAACAGAAATATACAACTTAAAATAACTGAATATATTTTAAAATGTAATTTATTCCTGTGATGCAAAGCTGTTTCAGCATCATTCCTCCAGTCTTTAGTGTCACATGATCCTTCAGAAATCATTCTAATATACTGATTTGCTGCTCAAGAAACATTTTTTGATAATTACCAATTTTTAAAACAGCTGTGCTGCTTAATATTTTTGTGGAAAACATACCCTTTTAAAGGATACTTCGATGAACAAAAAGTTCAAAAGAACAGCATTTATTATCATAGAAATCTTTTGTAACATTATACATTTCTTTACTGTCACTTGTGATCAATTAAATGCATCCTTGCAGAATAGAAGTATTAATTTCTTTCACAAGAACCCCAAACTGGTTCTGATCACCCTGTCATGGGTTATTTTGCCGTATCAACCAGTGCATCATATTAAATATACTCACTGTCGCAGGTCATTCTGCAGAGGTTCAGTGCACGACTTTGAGTAGAGTTGCACACCACGTGGTCACTAAGCTGGAACAAGCCGTACAGGGTCCAGACCTCGCTTTTGTTCTCATTGCTTTCATTACTGGAAGAGTCGTCTTTATTTTTTCCTCTGGGAGACCTACCACGGCGAGGACCGCGACCACCACGAGGCTCTTCTGGCTCAGCGATCATCTTAATGGTGCTGGTATTGAAGCCAGAGGTCAGCTGGACGTGACACACGACTGTAAAGAGAGTTTTCGATCATTTTAGTCATTTTTGAAGAATATTCTATTCCATACAACTTAAAAATTAAACTTTCACAGTGATGTTATAGAAGAACCATTTTGGGTCAAACCTTTCAGTGAACATTTCTTAAAATAGCCATTTAAATAAAAAAACAAACAAACAACAACAACAAAAAAAACCCTTCTTCCAAAGAACCCTCTATGGAATGGAAAGATTTCATGGACATTAAATATTCTTCATGGAAACCGCAATGCTAATAAAGAACCTTTACTTTTACGAGTGTATAATAAAAGTGATAAAAAAAATGACTATGCTCACCTGCAAACTACTTAAACAGTATTAACTATATGAATGTACACAGAAGCAGTGATCGGTATCTAAAGCTCGCGATGTAAATAGAAACTCACTCTGCGCCAGCACGTCTGCAGAATTAGGGATCTGCAGAGCAAGGCCTCTTTCAAGCTGCTGCTTCAGCTCACATTTACTCAAAATCACACCGTCACTCACGCCGACCGCCAGGAATAAAACAACCACAACTGCTAACATCTTCACGTCTGGATGAATTCTCACGATTTCTGTGTGTTCCTCCTACAGGGAATCGTTGCAAGTTGAGTGTAGATATAGACCCACCTGTTCCCCTGAGAGAGGCCATCTATGTGTCAGTGGATTATGTGAAATAAGAGTTTGAAAGGTTGTGTGTCAGTGTGTAGGAGGTTTTAAGGCACTTTGTGTTCTGTATGAAATGTTTTGGATTGGTTTCAGTGTTTCTGGGTTGCACAGATTCAAGTTTCAAGTCATCTTTTCAGAGTCACGTCTGAAGAATAGTCTTTGTCTCAGCCAGGATCGGATGTCATTTACAGGTTTTGTGAAGCCTCTAGACGACAGCTAGAAAGACCTGGACAGGCTGACTGGTACACGAGACAATGCTGGGTGGAGAACTGAGCTTGTCACATAGGAAACATACGTGGACACGAAAGTGATGGCAACCGCATGATCAGTTCATCTACTTTACAGTGATGCTGAGCTCTGAATTTAGGATCAATAAAAATAAAATAAATTCTTGAAGGGAAAACATTTTGTTGTAATACAATGATGCAAGCAATATATGAATTTTGCTTTGTTCCAGATCAACATGACTAGTTCATTTGTCACCATGCAGGGTGGAAAGCGTGCCAATGCATATAGTTCAGGAAGTTTGGGATTAAAATTAGGGCAGATATTATAGAAAAACATGTCAAACCTTACCACGATAAGGGTGCATATTAAAGACAGGGATAATGTACAGATAAATTCAAATATGTACAGATTATGACCCCTGTTTGCACAGTTTTACGAAATTATTAGTGAATGAAGCATTTGCTCATGCAAAATATTAGCACATAAATTTGCTCTTACCCTCGTTCTAATGTTGAGGAAATTTAGGGCATATTTTTTAGTATGCAGATTTTAACAAGGGAGCACATGCACACAGCTAGTAAAATGCATTTCAAATCCACTTCAAAAGTAAATTTCCGTTCAACTTCATCACAACCTTTCTCGCGTGCACAGGCTTTCCGACTGAGCACATGTGCAGAAAGACGTGCTGTCTTGTATGTCCTTGCATGCACATGGATTTATTTTATTGCAGGGGCGTAGGCATCATTTCAAAAGTGAGGGGGACAGAAATGTCAAATGTAGCCTACTTTCTTCTTTTATTTTTCTCTTATTTCTTATTTTAATTGTCTAAGAAATAAAATACACTGCTGGACAATAACCAGTAATTTGTATTGTGTAATATTTTTCTTATTTTCCTAATGACAATTTTATGATTTGTTTATATAACATTTCTTTCCATTTTTATCACCGAAGGCGGCAGAATATTTTCTATATTTCAATTAGCACTGCATTATTCACATACTTTATTTATAACCTGGATTTGAAAAACACACATAAACCAAATATTGTCACAACAGTGTGTTTAATGTCTTCACGTTTTATCAGCCAAATGTTTTTATATGTTTTATGGTAAGACACACCAATTTTCATTATCAAGCAGCAAAACTAGCTGTTTTGTACAGCTAGAAATAGCTGGATGTGGATGAGACTGGAAACTAGAATTTATAAATGCTCTTACGGGAAGAAAAAGGTGGTAGCTGGATGCTTTTGTCCATATTAGGGATTTCCTGGCACATCATAAGTTATTACTTCTATCAGTCCATCTTGGACTTTCTGCACTAGAGCGCCCTCCAGTTGAGTATGAATGAAACATACACTGCATGAAAGTGTTGAGCACTGTGGGATGTTTGTCGCCTCATTCTGGATACAAATAAAAATATCAGGTCATGCACAAACTATCCTGTTGTAACGAAGCCGATGAGATGAGAGGCGAGCGGATCCAAGTGCAATGCTTTTATTAATAAACGTGGTCGAAAAACAGGCAGGGTCGAACAACTGGCAAAACTGGTATATAGAGGGCTAGACAAGAGAGGGAAACCAAAACGAGAGCAATAATCCAGGCAGGGGCGAACAGACTCCAAACGGAAAGACGAAGGGTTAATCCAATATACACAGGTAGGAGTCAGGGAAAGGAAAACAAGGCAACGCGAGAAGACAAGACTAACATGAAATGGAGACTAGACTCAGCAAAGCAGCTATCACTAAGTGAATGATAAAAGCAGAACAATACTGGAGTTAAACCGAAACACAGAACTGCACAGTAAGGCAGCTAACACTAGAAGAGAACTATACGCAGACCAATACTCAGCAGTGACTGAGAGGAACTCCATGGCTTAAGTAAGGCGTGTAATCAGTGCAATCAGCTGTGTGATCAGTGCAATCAGCTGTGTGTGTCGTCAGTGCAATGGATGATGGGAATTGTAGTTTGAGGTGATGTGCAACAGTTTGTGTAGTGCAAGAGTCAATGTGGTGAGCGAGTGACCTCTGATGGTGAATGAACGGAAGTGCATGGACAGGATTCGTGACACCTGTTTCTTTGAATGTATATCTAGATTTATTTATTTATTTATTTTAATAAATAAAAATATTTTATTCTTATTCTACACCCATGTTATATTGTAAAGGTTTTAGTTTAAAATTATTTATCAGTCATTTTCATACATAGATTTTAAGTACAAATATGTGCAAATGCGCTGAATGAAACCCACTGTCCTCACATATTTTGTGTTCACTGTATTGTTATAAATTGTTAAGAAACATATTTTAGTTTTATAGAATGGAAAATGTCTTTAATTTTGCTCTGCATTTATTGAAATGAAATGAAACATGAAACAACCCACTATACAATCAGAACATTTCAACATTGGCTACCATATGATTATGTCACAGAAGAACCCAAAACTAAATTCCAGAAGCTTACTTATATTATAAGTGGATTCCAGGGGAAAAATAAATAAATAAATAAATAAAATACAGTGTATGATATGAGCCCTTTCACCATTCAGAAATTACTATTGGTTTATTCTATTCTCCAGCAAGTGAGGTGGTTGGAAACTGAGATGGGTCTTGAAGATTAGATTGTTCTGGAGCCTTTGGTGGAGCTTAATTGTGGAAGACAGGGTGGGGCTTGTGGGGAGATTTGTGGAAGGGCCTCTTGTGGGGCTTGTGGGGAGGTTTGTGGGGTCTTCTGGTGGAGGTGGTGGTGGGGCTTGAGGTGGAGGTTGCATTGGGAATTATGGTCGAGGACAGGGTGGAGCTTGAGGTTGTGGTGGGGCTTGAGGTTGAGGTTTCGTTGGAAGTAGTTGGACTTGTGGTGGAAGTTGAGGTTGCAGTAGAGGTTTCGGTGGAGGTTGTAGTAGGGCCTGAGGTCGCATTGGGGATTATGGTGGAAGTTGAGTTTGTAGTAGAGGTTTCGGTGGAGGTTGTAGTAGGGCCTGAGGTGGAGGCCGCATTGGGGATTATGGTGGAAGTTGAGGTTGCAGTAGAGGTTTCGGTACAGGTTTCGGTAGAGGTTGTAGTAGGGCCTGAGGTCGCATTGGGGATTATGGTGGAAGTTGAGTTTGTAGTAGAGGTTTCGGTGGAGGTTGTAGTAGGGCCTGAGGTGGAGGCCGCATTGGGGGTTATGGTGGAAGTTGAGTTTGGAGTAGAGGTTTCGGTGGAGGTTGTAGTAGGGCCTGAGGTGGAGGCCGCATTGGGGGTTATGGTGGAAGTTGAGGTTGCAGTAGAGGTTTCGGTGGAGGTTGTAGTAGGGCCTGAGGTGGAGGCCGCATTGGGGATTATGGTGGAAGTTGAGGTTGCAGTAGAGGTTTCGGTGGAGGTTGTAGTAGGGCCTGAGGTGGAGGCCGCATTGGGGATTATGGTGGAAGTTGAGGTTGTAGTAGAGGTTTCGGTGTAGGTCGGCCTTGAGGAAGTTATTGTGATGGGTCTTGAGGTTCTAATGACTTGAATACTTGGAGGTGGCCTAAAATGTGTAATGAGGGACTGGTGAGCCTCACACGTACTGAACACCAGCAGAACCAGAGCCAACACCGACATCTTCACTGGAAGAATGCTCTCCATCTCTGATATCTTGAGATTAAACACAGGAAGTTAAACACACTTTAACCGTTTTATATTTGAGAAACACATTTGACATTATGATACGAAATTGCTTTGTATATGTCTGGAAATAAAACCAAGAACAAATCACCATTTTAATGAGTTTAGGCTGACAAATCACCAACAAATCAAGAACAAATTACCAATTTAATGGGTTTAGGATGAAAAGTCAATATGTGTAATTTAGGAAATAAAAAGTAACATTATTTTAGATATCTTGCAAACAAACAAACAAAATAATTATATAAATTGTATTATATGACGTTTTATTATATTTGTTATAAAAAAAATCCATTAGAACTGTCAGATGCAATATAAAAGTATATTTGAAAACTTTAATGTTGGGATTAATCATGATTAATTTTAGAAAAATTTGCGAATAATTAGTCTTTTTAAAAAAATGTTTTATTGATAGCACTAATACAAACACATTTGATTTAGCAATAATATAACTGATAACATATATATAAATCTCTTACCAGATGTTCTGTTGTTGGAGATTCAGATGAATGAGAGTCTTCAAATGTTCCTCAGTCTTCACTGTCTTCTGTATGTGACCCATCAGACTTTTATATATTTGAATTGTCTCCACCTGCAGCCGCACCTTTGCTTTTGATTCATTCCACCATTATTGATGTTGGTCTAGGTTTTTTTTTTTTTTTTAATATATATACATGTGTCAGCTAGAAGATGATGGGCTCTCCTTGCTGAGTTTTGGTTCCTCCCAAGGTTTCTTTCTCATCCTCCCTAACTAAACGTTTCGGGAAGTTATATAAATATTATCTCTTTTTTTTTCTTCCAGTTTTTAGTTGCCTTGTAGCAAATTGAATTGAATCTTGGGTAACACTTTACTTAAAGCATTTATGTATAATGCACTATAAAGGGTTAATATAGGGTATAATGCATTGTAATTATTCATAATGTGCATTGTAATACATTATATATTGTTGTAAATAATTATAATCGAATTTAAAATGCATAGTGTAACAATGAATTGACGTTATAATGTATTAAATTGTGGTTACAATTATTTCTGAGATTGTACAATGCATATAAGGTGCATTACAAGCAGTGTTGGGTAAGTTACTTTCAAAAAGTAATTAATTACTATTATTAATTACATAATCAATATTGTATTTAAATCACTTTACTAATTACTCTGTCTGAAAAGTAATTTAGTTACTCAATAAGTAACTTAATTATTCAAATCGCTAATTAGGCTACATCTTAAAATCCCTATAAACCTTAATAGAAATCAAACTCTTTATTCTTTCAATTTGAGTCAAACATAGAATAGTTTAGCCTTTTAGCTTTAAAACAACTGTAATACTTAAACATTTTTATAAAAAATTTAACCTTCTTTGGTTAACAAATAGAAATACTCTAAATAACAAAATATATGAATAACAAAAAAGCTTAAGAAAAGTTAAACAATACATTTCAGTTTGGCAAGACGTTCAGGGAAAGCCCAACTAGTAAAACCCGTACAGGTTTATGTAAAAATAACATGTTAACTAATGTAGGTAAGGTAAGAATAAATTACATAAATGATCTTCTCTGCTGAATAAAGCCGTGTCAGATCGCGCTGTTCTTCTGAGGTTAATTCCTCATAGCAGAACTTCTTTCAAAAACGATGAAAATGAGACAAATCTTGTTTTTTGTTTGTTTGCTTTTTTTTAATCTATTTTTTATTTTTTTGTATCTAGATGAGGGTGATTTTGCGCAGGTGACTGCATATAATGAGCTCAGATACCGGAAAGACTGAACCTCCCTTTAGTTTCATAAGGATTACATAATCAGAGAATATTCATTTTTGATTTGAATTCTTTCATTTAAAAGTAGACACTTCAAGCTTTCAGATACAGGAAAGACTGTAGGCCAACCTAGCTTCAGTTGCATACAGATTACATAATCAGGAATATTCGTTTTCGATTTGAATTTGTTCAATTTAAAAGTAGACACTTCAAGCTTCATATACCGGAAAGACTGTGCCTTGCTTTCATACTGATTACATAATCAGGAATATTTGTTTTCTATTTGAATTCGTTAATATATGTCACGTCACATTAAAGAGCTTGAAAATCAAATTATTGTAAGACACATAATTTGTGTTTCGCTATAAAACTGATTTTGAAAGCTGATTTTTTTTTTTTTATATTAAAAGAACTAAAAGCACAAAGCTTGGGTGGCTGGCACACTACAAATAACGAATGCAATTACAAGGCATAATTAATGTATTAAAATATTTTTATAAAGTATTATACATAAAGGCTTTAAGTAAAGTGGTACCGAATCTTGTATTAAATGTAATTGAATTTTGGGCTATATTGACGTCCTTGTTCTTAAAAGAACTGTCTAGAACAACAGGATTATATACCAGGTTCACTGCAAAATCAACAAGGCTGCAATTACTGTGCAACAACTGCAGTTGTTGTCATGATATGTTGCTGTTGGAGTTAACATATATTGTTTCATGTTGTATGCAATCTCTCTAATATTTGCCAGTTATATCATACATAAAGAGTCGCTGATGTTCAGGTATTTTTATATTCAGTTACATTCATAAACTGTATCTTACTGTTTATTCATGAGGTCAAAGTTTGGCTAGTTAGCATGGGTCAGTTATTGAGATCATCTCTTTCATGCTGCTCCTGATTGTTGAAACCTGTTTTTTCTTTGGGAGGATTGGTTTTCAGGGTGGACCTTCTCTGTTGAGCCTGTTTAAAACAATGCAATGCAGTGCATTTTTGATTACCTGAGTATGAAAGTTTATATAATTCACAATCAAAACCAAAACCACACCGTTTTATATTCAGGACCGGAACGGGTTTTGCAACCTTAAGACGTCATGGTTGCAAACAATTATTCAGCTAATCCGGATTAAGTAAAAAAATTAAGAAAAAATCATATAAGAAAAAACAATGAATACAGGGTGTTACCATCAAAACAAAACAAAAATACTTAACAAAAGCATGATTTTTTTTTCTGTGTGATCGGAAACAAAAGTAAGTGATAAAGTAAAGCCATATTCATTTGGATTATTTGTAATGTAGTAAGGAGAATTTAAACTGTAAAAATATGATTAAACATTACATTATCATCATGTTTATATATATATATATATATATATATATATATATATATATATGAAGAGTTCAGATGCAAAAGCATCTAAGTGCCGTTTGAAATTTTGTTCTAAAATGATTATTTTTCTCAGGCTCCTGTGTGTAGGTTCAGTAATTTCACTTTAATGGCAATGAATAGGTTCTTTTCGATTTCAGGCACTCAGAGGCTTTTGCATCTGAACTCTTCATATATATATATATATATAGTTTTGGCTGTATAATTTTAGCTGTACTTGTGAAGAATATTAAAACCACTGCACTTCAACACATAACAAGGAACTGGAAACTCTTTGAACATATGAAAACCAATTAGATTTTTTATTATTATTTACTATTATATAACATGTGTTTTATAGGGACAAATCATGCATTTCTAATCTGGTTCAGATCTTTCTTGTTGTAGTCTGGTGTCACATAACCAGTGTATTTAAAAACCATTAGTGTATTTTACTCTGTTTATAGAACCTGCTGTGTCACCTAGAAACCAAACCACAACATTTAATACTGAACATAAAGTGGCATAAATCCACCTACAGTAGGCCTACACACTGACATACAACAACCTCAAACTCTTTCATTCTACACAAGCCATCAACACAAAGATGAGCCCCTCAGAGGAACAGGTGAGGCTTACAGTCAACAGTTGTCCTCGTTTTCCAGGCACAGTTTCTGTTTTTGTATCTGTATTTGGTGGCTTATACCAATTTGACAAGAAAGGAAAGAGGCAGAGGCCAAAGGTTCACTGGACCAACAATAGCTGTTTCAGCTGTGTAATTGTTCGTCTTCCTCCTATAATTATTTTTTCCCGCTAGTTTTGCATTTGAAAACTGGCCCAGAGTCAACATCCTCAGGAGTGTTATCATGTCGCCCTTGTCAGCTACAAATTAAGCCATATAATTACACCTTTAAAGCTGCAGTCCGTAACTTTTTTTAGTTAAAATATTTGAGCAAGTACATAACCAGCCAGTGTTCAAAATTATTGCCTTACTTTAGCCCGATTCACAACGGTTAGCTCATAATAATGTTTTCTAATTTGAGTGGTAGGAGTAGGTTTTCGCAGGAAATTCGAAAAAACATTATCTGAAAACATAAAGAAGTTGTCCCGGCTAGTAGGCTATCGCATGTGAGGATCCTGCAGGTGACGGATCGTTTATAGCCTTTTCTCACAGCAGCTAGAATAATTAAATATTTTGATGGCGGATTGTAATCCAGAAAGGATTATGTGTTTATGAAACACATGTGAATGAAATTAAATTATATTCCAGTTTTAAATGTGCTTCTGATTACAGATAGCCTGGGATTACACAAGATTTGTATTTTAAAGAAAACCAGTTAGAAGGGAGAATAATTTGCTTTTTGGGTTAAAATAATTTCTTATATGAAATTCGAATGGCATGACAATTATATATTAGACTGTACAGAAATTGAAATCTACACGCTAAAACACACTATACTCAGTCACGCAATGCTGATGTTGTTAACATTAACAATTTGAGAATAAAGTATAACAATAATAATACTTTGCACGGTTTGATGTGATATGAGCTAACCGATCTTTAGATTAAATCACCATTGGAAGCAGCGATTTATGGTAGTGTTTTTTTTCCCTCATTTGGGCAGAACAAACGTGGCAGACTTGTAACTTACTTGTTCAGATGGTAATATACGGTGAAAATTCTTATCTGGGTCATATATCCCAAGACGTAGGCTAGAATCTGTGTTTGAGAAGAACAGTAAACATCCACACCGGTGCGTGACAGACTGCCACACATTCACCTCAAAACATTAGATTCATCCGCGCTGGAGCCGTGCCGACTCACAACCCACATAAGCGAGATAATTCCGCAAGCAGCTTGCAATTCCAGGTTTTCAAACATAGATGGCGACAAAGAGGCAAAATTTACGGACTGCAGCTTTAAATAACACAATAAACCACCTTTAACACAAAACATACTTCAAACTGCATCTCGAGACCCCGTGTTCTCTTCAATTCGTTGCGCTCCGTCTGTTTTTGAACCGAAATCTTGTCCTGTATTGCGTCAAATATGAAATTGCACATATGAATATTATTTTTACGTATTTTTCGTTTAATGATGCACCAAATGTTCTCTATAGGTGAAATATCTGGACTGTAGGGAGGCCAATTCAGCACCCGGACTCTTCTACTACGAAGCCATGCTGTTGTAATAGCTGCAGTATGTGGTTTTGCATTGTCCTGCTGAAATACACAAGGCCTTCCCTGAAATACACGTCGTCTGGAGGGGAGCATATTTTGCTCTAAAACCTTTATATACCTTTCAGCATTCATAGTGCCTTCCAAAACATGCAAGTTGCCCATACCGTATGCACTTATGCACCCCCATACCATCAGAGATGCTGGCTTTTGAACTGAACGCTGATAACACGCTGGAAGGTCTCCCTCCTCTTTAGCCCGGAGGACACGGCGTCCGTGATTTCTAACAAGAATGTCAAATTTGGACTCGTCTGACCATAGAATACTTTTCCTCTTTGAAACAGTCCATTTTAAATGAGCCTTGGCCCACAGGACACGACGGCGCTTCTGGACCTTATTCACATATGGCTTGCTTTTTGCATGATAGAGATTTAGTTGGTATCTGCAGATGGCACGGCAGATTGTGTTTACCGACAGTGGTTTCTGGAAGTATTCCTGGGCCCATTTATTAATGTCAATGACATCATGCCAATGAGTGATGCAGTGTTGTCTGAGGGCCCGAAGACCACGGGTATCCAACAAAGGTCTTCGACCTTGTCCCTTACGCACAGAGGTTTCTCCAGTTTCTCTGAATCTTTTGATGATGTTATGCACCGTAGATGATGAGATTTGCAAAGCCTTTGCAATTTGACGTTGAGGAACATTGTTTTTAAAGTATTCCACAATCTTTTTACGCTGTCTTTCACAGATTGGAGAGCCTCTGCCCATCTTTACTTCTGAGAGACTCTGCCTCTCTAAGAGATCCCTTTTATAGACCCTTTTTCTGTTAGTAAACATTGTTTTTCTGTGGCGGAGCTTAGGTGGAGGCAGAAAGATTCCACTGATTGCTTCACTAACACTAGCTATTGAGTTTGTTAGCTAGTTTTTTTTAGAGATTTTACCTGCATATATAAAATCACTCACTGTGCAGGACCGTGATTGTTATTTAAATAAGTTAACTTTAACGGACGAAACCAGATTGGCCAACCTGTACGCACTCAAGGTATGGACTGTCTGACAGGATTACCTCCGGTTGAGTGACTCACATCTATAGAGAAACCTAATGTGTAGTAAAGAGAAACTCACCTGTGTCTATCTAGTTATGAAGATGTATATATTTCAATTTCAGCAGGCAACTATTTTTACAGCTACATGAGAGTGAACTGGGCCAAAATACAAAAAGTAAGTTAAACATTCAATGTGATGGATATATTATTTGAAGATGTATGCATCATGTAATGGCCAAATAGTTATTTTAAAGTATATACATCCTGTAAATGATGTAAGTTAAGTTTACGGTGACATTACAGTACCTTTACAATACTTTACATACAGTACATTTAAAGTAAAATGTGAATATTTTCTAGAAATAAAAATTCCAGAAACTAATTTTGAACTTTCTGTGTTTGATTATTCTTTCTTACAAAGTTCTTAGAAATTCCAGCCACTATCAGTCACAACAATGTACTGTATATTACAGATGATTAAGCATATACATCATCAGTTTGTTGTTTTATGCACACAGACATTTCATACATGACATAGTCGTGAGATGCATAAGACATCTGTAGATACGTAACACAAACCATAATCCATAAGAACAAAAGACAATACTTTATTTAACCTTTTCTGATAAGAAGTGTGTGTTGCAAACGTGAGCATTTTTGACGATCGTTTCTGTCCAGTCTGCTCGTTTTATCGCATTTAACCACTGCTGTCGTCGTTTTTTTTTTTGTTTGTTTGTTTTTTTTGTCTGGCAGTGGCAGCAGGTATGCGATCAAATTTCTAATTTGAGGCTGTATTATGTAGATTCTGGCACCCAACATCACAACAAGATGATATTTTAAGCTCCTTATGTAGTCGAATCTGCGCTAGTTTGAATGGATTTTCCCTTTGTTTTGCCTTCAGCTAGCGCTGTGACGTAATCGTGAGGGTCGGCACAAAAAGGGTCTGTGTCATGTTACAGACCTGACGTCAATTAACTTAATTAGTTGCTAGATGTTCTCCCAGCGGAATCTTTCAAAATCTCTTGCTTTTTCAGTCCTTTGTTGTCCCCGTGCCAACTTTTTTTAGACCTGTAGCAGGCATTAAATTTGAAATGAGCTCATTTAGTGGATAAAAGTCTAAAATTTCTCCATTTAAACATTTGTTATGTTCTCTATGTTCTATTGTGAATAAAATATTGGCTCATGTGATCTGAAAGTCTTTTAGTTTTCATTTTATTCAAATTTAAAAAATGTCCCAACATTTCCGGAATTCGGGTTGTAAATAAACAAGGGCCTTATTATAAAAGGGTTTCTTTATTTGCGACATATTAATTTTAGCCAATAGTAGGCTGAGGCATTCTGGTTAAGCGTTGCGCAAGATAATTAATATTCATGAGCCGTTTTGTTTATATACAACCTTATTTTTCAACGCAGAAGTAAGCTGTTTTCTGCTAATGTGCGAGACTTCTGGTTCATTAGCCACTGTAGGGAAAATGATAAGAAGAATACCGAAGTGCAATAAACAGTAAAACTGTTTGCATTACAAACCAGTGTGTTCATAATTAAGATAATACATTAAGTAACAGTTTGTAATATCAAGCAGCAAAAATGAGTTTTTCTGTACAGCTAAAAATAACTAGAAGCAGATGAGACCGGAAGCCAGACATATTAAAATGAAAAATTGCCACACCTGCTCTTGCAGGAAAAATAAGGTGGACACATACGTAAGTTATAATTGTGAGGTAGTTTATGGTCTTCTTAGAAGTTATAAGACAATACTTTAGAATAATTTTAATAACAATACATTATCACATGTTTAACAGGCCATTCCGAATGTCGTGAATGTTTGATTAATATATTTTCTATTTCTACTTAATGTTCATAATCTACTGACTGTAAACTGTGATTTTTAATGACTAATAATAAGAATACATTTGATTTGTAATGCACTTTTGTTACACTCAAAGCGCTACAACACATTACAAAAAAAACAAGCAAAACAATAGATAATACATTACACATAATAACAATAATTAAATATTAAGAACTTCACAAAAATGTGTGTTTTGAGCACTGATCTATATATATATATATATGACTGGATCGCTCATTCTAAACTGCCAGTGAAGCCACCGGAAGTGTTCGATCCGCCATCTTACTATTCCCTACCGGCAGAAAGCGCCATTATTGGAATCACAGCTAAAACACTGACCTAATATCACCCGATTTGAAGCGAATCAGTCACACGGGATTAGTTTTTATGTTAGGTGTATGTAAATTCATTTTTACTTCAGATGTTATCGGCAATGTTTATGGTCTTTTTGGGCAGGATAAGCGATAAATTTAAATCGTTTAGGTGGGTGTGTCTGCTGCGCCCTGCCCTGCCGACATGTAACGTTAACTGATCCAACACATAGCCAAATTATTTATGTATGTAATTATTCAGGAATTATTAAACATGAATGTATTAGTATCAGCAATTGATTTGAATATTCAATGAATACAATAGCCTCTGTTATTTTATTGCTCTATGTTGTACTGAAATGAAAGCTTAACTTACCATCCATCATCTTGGAAATAAAGCTTCATGTCTTTAAATCTGTACTGTATGTAGTCAGTTATTTCTCTAAATAAATGAATTATGATGTGTATATTTTTAATGTCCTGATTGAGCAGCATCTATTTCAGATACTCCAAGATCGCGCAAATATGTTTAACGTTAGGCTAGCATTACCGTTTCCATGTAAAATATTATATACACTCAAAAAAGATTCGGTCTAAATTGACATTTTATGTAATTCAATTGCATTACAATTTTCCATCCATTTAAATTACATAGTTTTAACATAAACAAATCAATAAACTTAATGTGATTCATATGCATCAGTCATACGTGAATGAAACAGGTAAGTTTTATGTAATAATTCACAGCAAAGTCCCCACACTGCTCAGTGTTCATGTGTTTCCACACTACAGAGTGTTCAAGTAGAATTGAAGCAGTGCTGGAGTTAAGAAGATAATTATGTGATGATTGATCATTAATGATGAACAGCTGCTGTTATCAAGAAGAATCACCGAAGGAAAGAGAAACACAAGAACTACAACTGACTTCAGCCACAGACGAAGATGAAATCAACTGAAATAAAAGACATTAAATCTCTCAAGATCTGATTAAACAGCTTCACAAACAGCATCAGATTGACCAGATTGACTTTATTTCTGTCAGACTTCTAGAAGCTCTTATTGAGAATTAACAGAGGTTTAGATGCTTTATTGTTTTGTTTGAAATCACCATCAAAGAGATCAGTGTTTCCTTTTGTTGGGCTCTTGACCCTTGATACTTTGGTGTTACTATTGTATTGGTTGCTTTAACTGTGTTTCTATAAGACACACTTAGCTTAGCCAGCAAAGCCAAGGAAAAAAAGAGTTGTGGGCAGATGATCCACCGATCTTATTTCAAGTCCAATATCTGATTGTATAGATGTCATACCGCTTTAGTTTTTTTTTTTTTTTGTAGATTTAGATCTTGCAGTATTGTAAATATCAGATCATTTGAATAATTTACAAATCACTTTGTGCACACAATGTTTTCATCTGTAGCAATTCAAAGACCACAGACATCAAGAATCAGTGTATGAATCTCAACAATGGTGACAGTCAACAAAATATTCAGATAAAACTCTAAACATCACAAAACAAGCTACTAAAACAGCAAACGTAAAATAAAATAGTAAGAATAAAAGAAAATAACCAGACAATTCAGCTGCATTGTTTATTCATGCTGCAATGCATGCTGGGATACATGGGAGAGTCTTGTACTATGGTGTTGCCCAGCATGCATTGCAACATGAAGCATTTTCTTGACTGTCACCATTGTTGAGATTCATACACTGATTCTTGATGTCTGTGGTCTTTGTAGTGCTGCAGATGAAAACTTTTTGTGCACAAAGTGATTTGTAAATTATTCAAATTATCTTTTACAATGCTACTAGATCTGAAGCTATAAAACAAATCCACACATATTCATAAGACATTGGACTTGAAACTAGATCGGTAGATCATCTGCCCCCAACTCTATTTTTTCTTGGTTTCACTGGCTAAACTAAGTGTGTTTTATATAAACACACAATTAAAGCAACCAGTGTAATAGCAACACCAAAGTATCGAGGGTCAAGAGCCCAGAGCACAACAAAAGGAAACACTGATCTCTTTGATGGTGATTTCAAACAAAACAATAAAGCATCTAAACCTCTGTTAATTCTCAATAAGAGCTTCTCTAGAAGTCTGACAGAAATAAAGTCAATCTGGTCAATCTGATGCTGTTTGTGAAGCTGTTTAATCAGATCTTGAGAGATTTAATGTCTTTTATTTCAGTTGATTTCATCTTCGTCTGTGGCTGAAGTCAGTTGTAGTTCTTGTGTTTCTCTTTCCTTCGGTGATTCTTCTTGATAACAGCAGCTGTTCATCATTAATGATCAATCATCACATAATTATCTTCTTAACTCCAACACTGCTTCAATTCTACTTGAACACTCTGTAGTGTGGAAACACATGAACACTGAGCAGTGTGGGGACTTTGCTGTGAATTATTACATAAAACTTACCTGTTTCATTCACGTATGACTGATGCATATGAATCACATTAAGTTTATTGATTTGTTTATGTTAAAACTATGTAATTTAAATGGATGGAAAATTGTAATGCAATTGAATTACATAAAATGTCAATTTAGACCGAATCATTTTTTTGAGTGTATATGCTTAATATTTTACCACCGTTTAAATCATTACCTCCTTCAAAACGAATGCTGTTAATGAAATCATTGTTGAAACATTTGCAGTAAGCCTACTGTACAAATAAAAACACTATAACAAAATTACATAAACAATGAATAACTACAAGGCGAATGAAGGTATGTGTGTAACTTAAGTATACATGTTATGCTTTGTATACAAAGCATACATCTTCAGATTTCAGAATGAGCACTTTGTCATTTGTTATATGTTGAGGTGTCCATCTGATGGTAATCATGTTCGTCTGATGTTCGGCTACTGTAATGAACGTAACTTTTTAATAAGCAGGGGAAATTCCCGACATTAAACAAATAACCGTTTAATTGCTTAGGGTGTTTGCATTGTAAGAATATACAGGGATACTTCAGATTTAAAAACGCTGACTTGTTAGGTGATGTTTTCTCATTAAATTCGTTCGATTTCCTATTAATTCAATGGAATGTATTGGAATAGTGGGGAATACCAATCCAGTTCTTTATAGATCAGTGGTTTTGAGCAGTTTCTTTAAAAAAAATTCAAATGAAGTTGGAGTCCTAACGGAAGAGTTAATTTATGCATAATGAAGTAAATTATTATGAGCGCACTCAACACCGACACAGTGAGATTCAAGGAGCAGAGATTGC